>NC_041388.1:713780595-713843799 GCF_002162155.2 Triticum dicoccoides | reverse complement strand
CTGTACATAGTAGGAAAGCTTCTGCATCAAGTATTGTCATAATTGACAGTTTTCCTTAAATTTGGTCTAAGTTTGCACCTTTTGACATCGCACAAAGTTTTTACGCCTTATTTCGACCAGTGAGGGAGTAGTTGTGTATGTACCCTTGACCAGGCCGGAAGGCGTCAGTCATGCTTAGCGTGTAGTGTAGTATACCACTCGGCTTCCCTGAGATTCTCCGGCGGCAGTGAGGCGGCGGGATGCCTTGCTGGGTATGAGAGTTGAGGTATTAAATCTAGACTCTGCCAAAAATTGATGGACGAAAAGTATACTTTTTTCTAAAATAAAATAAGGTAGCTAAGAATGGGGAAATAAACTATAGCTTCCAGTTAAAACAGAGCTAAACCTTAGTCGAGTTGCCACAGTTTTTTTTTTTTGATAAGGAACGCCTTGAATTCCCAAATTACACTGGACCGACCAAATCGACGGCCATAGCACGGGTTGGTGGGTCTGAATGCCACACAAGTTGGCTCCCTGGCTCAGCTTTCGAACCTACAGCAGCAAGCAAATGAGCCGGGAGATTACATGCCCTAGGATAGAACAAGACTTTGTGATCAATAAAGCCCAACTGCAGGAGGTACTTGGCTTCACGGAAGAGCACACCAAGAGCACTACGGTCCTGAGTTGTGGCATTCATGGCAAGCTGGAGAGTCTGGCAATCAGTCTCATAGTGCACACGTCCCATCCCAAATGATTCAGCAGTCTGGATGGCCTTCAATAGCGCTTCAGCCTCCCCATGGAGCGCGCTACTCAGGTTCAGAAGCTTGCCTGCCGTTGCCGAAATAAACTCTCCAGAGTTGTCCCGAGCTACTAGACCCCATCCACCCTCTCCTTTGTCAGGCTGGAACGCCGCATCTATGTTAATCTTAATGATATTCGGCAGGGGAGCGATCCATCTGGGAGATGGGATTGGGGTTGGGTCTTGTTTCTCCTTGCTGACCAAGAACTCCATCCACTCCTTCGTCAGATATCCCACTCGAGCACTAAATCCCTCTGCGTCGAGGCGTCTCTTCTGATGGTTTGCATTATTACGCATCGACCATTAGGACCATAGCAGGCAGATTGTACGCAACTTAATTTCCTCGGGAAGCTTGAAAACTGCCGCTAGCACTTCAGAAGAGGTGTCGCATAGCAGGAGTTGTTGCCTGGTGTACTCAAGACCACAGTAACGCCACCTGATCTTGACCTCCTTACAGCGCAGGAATAGATGACCCCCATCTTCTGCCTGACGGTGGCATAGTGGACACAGGACATCTAGCTCAACGCCAAGCCTTTCGAGTTGCCATAGTTTTGGGTTTAGGGGATCTGCTAGTTGGCTGTTTTTGGCTCAAATATCATTTTTGCTCCTCAAATCTGAGGGATCTGCTACATACGCCCGTACTTGTCTTTGGAGAGAAAGATGGATCTGGAGTACATGAAAACAGGCAAAGAATCCAAGGCATATTATATCCATCTTGGAGGTGGGAGCAATGAGAGGGTCATAAACAGCAAGCCACTATTACACCACCAACAACATATTGTTAGCTTTAATCTTGATTTGTGTATTTGCATATTTAGTTTGTTTTGAGTCTTGCACTTAGTTATGTGTTCATGTACGCAAGTCGTGAGCCGATGAAGCTTTAGTTGTACGTGTGAAGGAGGCGAGATGCCAAGTTGCCGTGCGATGCAGCGAGCCCGTTAAGATGCCAATGTTGTTGTGTAATTCAGCAACTCCGTGAGAAACAGCAAGACCGGACGAAGCTGGAGCGTGACGGCCTGCACGACCAGGAGGAGCTGGGTGATCTGGCAAGTTAGTTAGCTCGATGTGTGCATGTGCATGGCTGGGTAGTGTGGGTAGTTAGTGCATGCATTGAGTGGTTAGCTGCATGTATGTGTTAGTTGGTTAGTTAGCTACAAGAGTGGCCATCAAGAACATGCTAGTTGAGGAGGTGGGCTTAGTGGTGCGAAGTGCCCATGGCATGGAGTAAAATGCATAAAACCACCGCTTCAGTGTCATAGCTCTTGAAAAACCATCAATTTACAAAACGTCTCGCTTTGCACCAAAAAAATAACAGTGGCAAAAAATACTAATGGTAAATGCTAAGTTGTTTGATGATGTCACTAATCGTCCAGACCCACCTGTCAGGCTGAGTTGGCAAAAAAGGTGCCACAAAATGCAAAAAATGATGCCACGTCTTCTTCCAGCTCTGCTCTCTGGGTAAAAAAATCCTATGCATCCCTTGCCTCTTCAGATTGGAGATATGGTGGTCTCCAGCGACAACCTTCCCCATCCCCCTCCCCCCCGCACCGGCCCGCCTCCACTGGCATATACATGGAGTTGCTTGTGCTACCGCTGCGCTTGCTCGCACGCGGGGCAGGGGCAGGAAGAGATGATCCGCCGCGGCGCCGGCCGGGTCCGGGCCCACGGGGCCCAACCTCAAGGCGACGCCGTGGGCGCTCTTCTCCTGCAATATCTTTAGCACCTGCATGCACCCGGCGTGAATGGTGGGGTGAAGGGTGGTGGTGCTGGGTCGGCTAGGCCATGCAGCGACGCGTCCGCGTCTCCGACACGGGTTGGGCAGACACGGCTTTGGCGGTGCCGTCGTGGGTGCAGTGTGGGCGTCTGCGGATGGCGTGAGGAGCTGATGAGTGTCTCTTCTCTCCCCCGATTCAAATCCGCAATGAGAGCCCGAGCTTCTCTTGGAGCACCACCTCGACCCGGCGTCGGCGAGGCAAGAGGCTAGCCGATGGGGAGGAGAGTAGGGGAGACGTGAGGCACCACGGGCAACACGCAGAGGCCGCGGTCATGGCCGGCGGAAAGCTGTTGTCCAGATCCTAGAAAGTGAGGAAGGAGGAAGAAGAAGACCAAGTCCAATTTGTCTATGTGGCATTTTTTTTTGCCAACTCAGCCCGACAGGTGGGTCCTGCTGATTAGGGACGTCATCAAACCACTTAGCATTTACCACTAGTGCTTTTGGCCACCGTCAATTTTTCGATTCGCTGCAAAGTGTCATATTTTGTAAAGTGGTGGTCTTCTGAAAATTATGACGCTAAAGTGGTGATTTCATGCATTTTACTCCATGGCATGTGTGCCTAGGTCCTTGTGTATATATTATGTCGTATTGAGTAATGAGAAAATGGCCCTGAGGGCTGAAGGAAAACTGTAGCCTATGCGTCCTCATCGGAGAACAAGGCAAAGCTAGTTTTCTCTTGGTGACGTTTTTCTCATGGTGTGTGTTGGAGAGAAGAAGAAGAGAGAAGAATAGGTGCCGCGAGATTGCAGCTCCAACACATATATACTCTCCTACTATTAAGGCATTTTATGAGAGACACAAAAACACCACCGTTGGTGAGCCACAAAGGGTGGTCCATATTAGCCCCAGCTAGCACCTCTTTGTTTCTATCGTAAACTGTCGTCTTATCTCAAAGTAAACACACACACGTGAGGCCACACTGCGCAAGTCTTGGATCTGTTTAGATTACACTAGCTGGTACTGATTTCAGCACAGCAGTCAGCATGGGCATACGATGACACACACACTGGCCCAAGTCGAAAACGATGGATTTATCATCATTTGCATCGATGAAAGATTCTTTTGCATCGTCATCAAGGAAAATGGCCTTTCCAAATCAGGGCATGTCTGCTGGCGCCTTGCTCTCGCCAGAAACGGTATGATTTGCTCTCGACAGAAATGGAATGCCTTGCTGTCAACAACGGGAAGAACGGCATTTTATAACCACCAGGTAAAAAATATATGAGATTCATGGGCACTAGCACCTAAGACGGTACTTTTTTTTAAGAAGAAGCTCCCCGATGTGATCATGAAAATTCGCCTTTGACAGGACTTGAACTCTGGTCTGCAAGATGCGCCACAAGGATGTCCATGAGAATCCCATACACTGATGCACAGACAAGGAAGTGACAGTCTGGGTAACAGTAACACTCGTTTTCTGACGGTGACGCTTGAATGATCCATCAGAGGCGCAGACAAAATACCAATTAGTGGGGCAGGCGGTGGTGCTGGAGGACGGATCATCGCCGGTGACCACATGATGAGATAACTTTGACAGCCACAAGAAACAAGGCGGCTAGACACTCGTCAGGTACACGATGTTTTTTTTGAAGCCCAGAACCGTAGAACAATCGTTCTACGGTATATTTTCATTTATATAAATAAAATAAAAAGGTACACGATGTCACTAACGTGGCCCCTCCCGCTCCCCCTCTCTCTCTCTCTCCCTCTCCTTCTCTACTGTGTACAGTAGAAATGTTTGTCCAAAGAAGTACTGTATACTCTGCTCAAGCACAGTAGAAGTATTTTTATACTGTGTGTGCGCAGACCAATTGACAATTTGCCTTTGGAGAGGAAGTTGGAGCAGCTATATATGCAAATATACGGGCCAAGAATCCAAGGCATGCATGTGTTGTATAGATAGATCTTGGAGCAGCCGGGCAAATGAATTGACAGGGACACAGACAACAGCAACATATACACTCTTACTTTGAAACACGAAAACACCATTTTTAGTAAGCCCCAGCAGTAAGAAAACCTTAGCCAGGCCACATCACCTCTTCGTCTCTGTAAGTACAGTAGTACACATACGTGAGGGTGAGGCCAGGCTCCGTAACTCGTGGATTTGTTTAGCATATTTTACTGATTTCAGCACAGCATACATGTGAGGACTGAGGACACACTGCATAAAATTCCAATGAAAAACGACGGATCTGTAAGCAATAATATGCATCGATAATAATTGGGGTGTATGGTGGTAAGTCATCGAAGAAACGAGTCTGGTGGGAGGCAAAAGACAAATGGAGAATCACGATCCGGCTGGTACCGCTGTGTTTGCTCTCGCCAGATATGAGATATGATTTGCTCTCGACAGAAACGGAAAGCCTTGCTGTCAACAACAGGAATGGCTTTTTTACGACGCCACCAGGTAAGAATCACCAAGTGTGATAGCGTGGGTACGTAGCAGTAACACTCGTTTTCCGACGATGATGCTAGTATTTCATGGACCACAACAACACTTGTCTTTTATATATACTACCAAAAATATATGTTCATTTTCTTTCTTTCTTGTATTTTCTTTGAACGTACGTTGTAGGTAGGCGTAAGTAATCCATCAGAGAGCGCGGACAAAGAAAAAGAGTGGGACAGGCGGTGGTGCTGGAGGACGGATGGGGCCTTGTCATCGCCGGAGCAACGACAAGCGAACTCAAGGTGAGGTCAGGGGCTTATCACTGGTTGAATACAGCCTTTGTTTTGGATACTGGTCCTCCAAAATGTTGATAGCCAGATATTGGACAGACAATCAGTATGAGAGATAGAGAGAGAGGGAGAGAGAGAGAGAGAGAGAGAGAGAGAGAGAGAGAGAGAGAGATCCTCAATGACACTTGGGTCTATATAGGACATTTGGTGAGAAATTTCCTGTATGGTATTGGTACCACCTAGGATAAATTACGTCGCCAAAGTTCCATTACGACAGCACCACCTTAGCACAAAATTGGTATTGATCCTTGTTGACCACTTTCAGGAATCAAAATTACACAATATTGGAAGTTAGAGATGAAGCGTACACCAAAGGCAAACAAGGAAGGAAGTTACACCATGTCAATAGTTCTTCAAGGACCAAAAAATACACTTACCACTTTTTGTGGTAGCATACATATGCAAGTTTTCTTTTACCATGCCTAACATTTATATCTTCGACACACAAACCATTGGGTAATTTCATACAAACTATGGTTTTGTGAATTCCTAGTCGCTTGAGAATTTCTTAGTTGTTTGCTGAGGCCAAGCACCGCGGATTATATGGTGAGGTCTGTGTAGATTTCATATGTTTTTGGTCTCTGAAACAAAAACCTTTTTTATGGCACTAGACAAACGAATCATTTATACATGAGAGATGATGCCCGCTACCACTATTTTCTAAATATGCAGTCTGTCAACCTCATCAATTCGGTCACCTCACTAACAACTACAGTTTGGTACAGGTCTCTTTGCTTCTATCTCTCCCTATAAAATTATTTTTCTTGCCTTCAGTTACCAACCATATCACTATGTGACTCATCTTCTATTTAGTCCCGCAAGCACAAGAAGTCCACCTACATATTTGTAGTCTTAATCTTCTTCCTGAAATCAGCGGCCACTTAGTCTCTCGCATAATCTCCTTGCAAAAAGGCAAACAAAAAGGCAAACACAATCTCATGGTTGTTCGACTTCTCCACAAAAGAAATTGAGCAATAGTTTTGTCCCTTAAACACCTCATGCAGTTTTGCTAGGGAGCGAATTTGTCCCACCACATGGTTCATGTGGGACATTACATGGAGCGCTCGGCAGCCGCTACCACGTGCACCATCGTCAAGGTCGTGCACTTGGCACACTCAGGCTGCCTTCAACATCGACTGGTGATAGTAAGGCCAGCGCCGCAACTGGCCTTCCCTCACCTACCGTTGATGCCCCATGCATGTTGATGGGTCCTAATGGCCGAAGATGGCTTAGGTTACTCGCGTGAATGCCATGAGGTCCTAGCGTGTGTTGCGCATTCACTAGCTTGCAGAGCAGGAACCCACCACGGCGGTGGCACATAGCTCCCCTTACAAATGCTTGACCCTCGTGCTGCTGGAACCTAACGTCATGGGACCCATGGCCTCCTTTGGATGCGTCTCTCATCATACTCCAACCGTGTCAGTTCCAATCAGGTCGTCGCAGTCCGATTGAATCCTCTCTGGTCGACAGACTGTGGAGACAAATTGGTGACCGACCTCGGCTTGGAATAGTAGGAAATTGATGCCTACTGTGACCAGATGAGATCAGATGAGCACTCTCATGGTTTTTCTAACAACCAACATTAAGGATTCATTAACTTTTTACTTTCCTTTCTTGATCCCTTCCGCAGTCTCTCTACTATCCCTGACCATGATGTGAAGGTGGTATACTAATGTGATAAAAAAGTTCTACCACCAAGATTTTTTGTGACAGACAGCATGACTATCGGAAACCGTCACCATGCACTTTCGATGATGAAAATTGGTTTTCCATGACACAAGTGAACTAAAAGTCATCCATTTTTAGTGATATCTAGGTCATCATAAAAGTTATGACATAGAGATATACACCCCATGCCAGTATACTCATTGGACCGATACAACAGTATTTATTATTTCCAACAAGTCCCTTGCCCGTCACGCATGGCAGGTGAAGAGTGTCTTAGTCATTTTTTCCATTAGATAAGCCTCAAAATTGTCAAATTCGAAATCAAAGACTACAAAACTCAATCATTACGGAGCTTCTTCATGTGTTTCTTTCAAATATGGCCAAGATGACACTGCAACAAAATTTTGGTTTTTGTCCCATCGATCTTTTGAAGACATTTAGCATCAACGTAAAGACGACATTAATGCATTCAAGATCTAATGAACAACCCATTCTTAATGGGTGCAAAACCATAAAACATATTCTTCAAATATATGGAATAACCGTTGTTCTCTGTTCTAAAGTAATATCCATCACGTAACAAAAAAGATCCTGAGATAATGTTTCCACATAATGCTGGAAGCAAATAAAAATTATTCATCCCTAATATGAATTTTGAAGGAAGATGTAAGGGCATAATGCTGACGGCTTGAGCAGCAACTTGAATACTGTTCCCAACACACATCTGCACATCATTCCTTGTCAGTCTTCGCGACTTGTATAGTATATAGCAAGGTTGTCAGAATCGCGATTCTATTGTACGATTCTACGACTTTACGATCCAAACTAACCCCTTCGATTCTACGACTTTAGTCTCTAGAATCTACGTTTCTACGATCCTGATAGTGAAGATTCTACGATTTGCGATCCTACCATCGGAGCTCCGATTCGATTCAGAATCACGATTCTGACAACCTTGGTATATA
Organism: Triticum dicoccoides; assembly: GCF_002162155.2. NCBI lineage: Eukaryota > Viridiplantae > Streptophyta > Magnoliopsida > Poales > Poaceae > Triticum > Triticum dicoccoides. The sequence continues at coordinate 713,835,875 of NC_041388.1, read as the reverse complement.
GCATTCAGCTCTGCGATCATATCGAAGGTGATAAAATTCTCAAAACTTTCTCCAGCTCTGGGTCAATACAAGTAAGAATTATACATTGTACCGTGGTAACATCATGAATATCGGTCTAATCCACATTTCTGTCATCCTCCGTGGGTTTAGCGCCCGAAGCTTCTGGAAGAGCTACTTCTAGACTATAATCTTTCTGAGTGCTGCTAAGGACAATTCTTGGGGTACAGTCTCAGTATGCATAGTTACTGCTAGATACAATTAACTTCTCTTTCTCAAGCATTAGAACTAAGTTAAAGGTGGTGTTGTGCGGCATCTTATCTACAATGAAACATGCAAATTCACTTAGACATTATTCATAATTAATTACACTTTAATTAACAATTTAATTTTAGAGTGTGCTTCCACTAAAAGCAACACTCCTCATAATTGATTTTAAGTGATTCAAAACTTGTGGCTCAATTGTTTGTCATTGATGTTATATCGCTCATGATGAAGAATTAGACCGGTGGGCCAACTTGTCGATCACATCTCATGTGACACTTCTTCATCTTTTGATGGACAAGTTCTGAACTCAAGACCATCTTGTGTGCTCATTAAGACAAGCAAGTGCCTTATTGCACAAACCGTTGGCACCCACTTCATACACAAGAAGTCTATCGTACCCGTGTTACATGGCACATGTCAAAATGACATATATTCCAGACGGTGCTACACTTGGGAGGACACTAACTACTTGATATTTCTATGTGAGGGATCCCCGTATAAAACATGACTATCGCATATCAAGCATGGTGCATAAAAGGGATTAAAATCATATACAATTCAAAATACATGTGATGTGGCAACCGTTTTTGCTGCTATGGCATCAATTTCTAAAACTCTGTCGTGGTAGCAGAAAACAATGCCATGGCAACCCTTTTGTTGTCTAGCAGAACCTTTCTGCCATGGCCTGTTTTTCATCTTTTCTTCACGGAGCACTCCTTCTACACATAAGGTTTTTTTTTGCATCAAGGTCCATCGCTGCGAAAATTGTCACCACCATGTACTTGCACTATAATTGTTGCTATCTCCATCATGTCGTACAATCATATGGCTCCCACCATCATGTTGTACAATCAATTATGCAAGATTATATTCCTTTTTTACTTCTCATTAACCCTCATCATTATTCTCCTTTCTGCCTATACTTACGCTCACATATTACACGGGTGTTATGTGGATAATGCAGAAAGATTGCGTGATTATTGTGACTTGGTCGGCCTAGGGTTGGTTTATGATATGATTGCCATTAGATTACGAGAAAGATATTAGTAATGTTGAGTTCCCAATATAATATTGACATTCTTTCTGAACCTTTGGTAACTAGAGTGTTAATTTTAAAGCCTTGCTTCAGGAAAAGTAAGGGCATGTTTATGTTTATGTCCTAATGTTTCATGATTGCTATCAACTATAAATTATATACAATACTATAAACTATATACAATTGTTGAGCACTGCTATTCTAATGGGTTAACATACTATGAGACTCCACATAACCGTGTTCATGTTGAGGTAGGATTTGAAGGAAATATGCCCTAGAGGCAATAATAAAGTTATTATTTATTTCCTTATATCATGATAAATGTTTATTATTCATGCTAGAATTGTATTAACCGGAAACATAATACATGTGTGAATACATAGACAAACAGAGTGTCACTAGTATGCCTCTACTTGACCAGCCCGTTAATCAAAGATGGTTATATTTCCTAACCATGAACAAAGAGTTGTTATTTGATTAACGGGATCACATCATTAGTTGAATGATCTGATTGACATGACCCATTCCATTAGCTTAGCACCCGATCGTTTAGTATGTTGCTATTGCTTTCTTCATGACTTATACATGTTCCTATGACTATGAGATTATGCAACTCCCGTTTGCCGAAGGAACACTTTGTGTGCTACCAAACGTCACAACGTAACTGTGTGATTATAAAGGAGCTCTACAGGTGTCTCCAAAGGTATATGTTGGGTTGGCGTATTTTTAGATTAGAATTTGTCACTCCGATTGTCGGAGAGGTATCTCTGGGCCCTCTCGGTAATGCACATCACATAAGCCTTGCAAGCATTACAACTAATATGTTAGTTGTGAGATGATGTATTACGGAACGAGTAAAAAGACTTGTCGGTAACGAGATTGAACTAGGTATTGGATACCGACGATCGAATCTCGGGCAAGTAACATACCGATGACAAAGGGAACAACGTATGTTGTTATGCGGTCTGACCGATAAAGATCTTCGTAGAATATGTAGGAGCCAATATGGGCATCCAGGTCCCGCTATTGGTTATTGACCGGAGACGTGTCTCAGTCATGTCTATATTGTTCTCGAACCGTAGGGTCCGCACGCTTAAAGTTACGAGGACAATTATTATGAGTTTATGCATTTTGATGTACCGAAGTTAGTTCGGAGTCCCGGATGTGATCACGGACATGACGAGGAGTCTCGAAATGGTCGAGACATAAAGATTGATATATTGGACGACTATATTCGGACACCAGAAGTGTTCCGGATGAATTTCGGATAAAACCGAAGCACCGGGGGTTACCGGAACCCCCCCGGGGGGTTAATGGGCCTTATGGGCCTAATGTGGAGAAGAGGAAGGGGCTGCCAGGGCAGGCCGCGCGCGTCCTCTCCTCCTAGTCCGAATTGGACAAGGAGGGAGGGGCGGCGCCCCCCTTTCCTTCTCTCTCCCCCCCCCCTTTCTCCTACTTGGACAAGGAAACGGGAGGGGAGTCCTACTCCTGGTAGGAGTAGGACTCCTCCTGCGCCCTCCTCTAGGCCAGCCGCACCCCCCTCCTTGGATCCTTTATATACGGAGGCAGGGGGGCACCCTAGAACACACAAGTTGATCCTCATGATCGTTCCTTAGCCGTGTGCGGTGCCCCCTGCCACCATATTCCACCTCGGTCATATCGTTGTAGTGCTTAGGCAAAGCCCTGCATCGGTAGAACATCGTCGTCGTCACCACACCGTCGTGCTGACGGAACTCATCCCCGAAGCTTTGCTGGATCGGAGCCCGGGGAGCATCATCGAGTTGTACGTGTGCTAAGAACTCGGAGGTGCCGGAGTAACGGTGCTTGGATCGGTCGGATCGGGAAGACGTACGACTACTTCCTCTACATTGTGTCAACGCTTCCGTTGCGATCTACAAGGGTACGTAGATCATACTCTCCCCTCTCGTTGCTATCCATCACCATGATCTTGCGTGTGCGTAGGAAAATTTTGAAATTACTACGTTCCCCAACAGTGGTATCCGAGCCTTGGTTTTATTTTGATGTTATTTTCACGAGTAGAACACAAGTGAGTTGTGGGCGATATAAGTCATACTGCTTACCAGCATGTCATACTTTGGTTCGGCGGTATTGTTGGACGAGACGACCCGGACCGACATTACGCGTACGCTTACGCGAGACCGGTTCTCCCGACGTGCTTTGCACATAGGTGGCTTGCGGGCGACAGTCTCTCCAACTTTAGTTGAACCGAGTGTGGCTACGCCCGGTCCTTGCGAAGGTTAAAACAGCACCAACTTGACAAACTATCGTTGTGGTTTTGATGTGTAGGTTAGATTGGTTCTTGCTTAAGCCCGTAGCAGCCACGTAAAACTTGCAACAACAAAGTAGAGGATGTCTAACTTGTTTTTGCAGGGCATGTTGTGATGTGATATGGTCAAGACATGATGCTAAATTTTATTGTATGAGATGATCATGTTTTGTAACCGAGTTATCGGCAACTGGCAGGAGCCATATGGTTGTCGCTTTATTGTATGCAATGCAATCACGATGTAATGCTTTACTTTATCACTAAGCAGTTGCGATAGTCGTGGAAGCATAAGATTGGCGAGACGACAACGATGCTACGATGGAGATCAAGGTGTCGCGCCGGTGATGATGGTGATCACGACGGTGCTTCGAAGATGGAGATCACAAGCACAAGATGATGATGGCCATATCATATCACTTATATTGATTGCATGTGATGTTTATCTTTTATGCATCTTATCTTGCTTTGATTGACGGTAGCATTATAAGATGATCTCTCACTAATTATCAAGAAGTGTTCTCCCTGAGTATGCACCGTTGTGAAAGTTCTTCGTGCTGAGACACCACGTGATGATCGGGTGTGATAGGCTCTACGTTCAAATACAACGGGTGCAAAACAGTTGCACACGCGGAATACTCAGGTTATACTTGACGAGCCAAGCATATACAGATATGGCCTCGGAACACGGAGACCGAAAGGTCGAGCGTGAATCATATAGTAGATATGATCAACATAGTGATGTTCACCAATGAAACTACTCCATCCCACGTGATGATCGGACATGGTTTAGTTGATTTGGATCACATGATCACTTAGACGATTAGAGGGATGTCTATCTAAGTGGGAGTTCTTAAGTAATATGATTAAATTGAACTTAAATTTATCATGAACTTAGTCCTGGTAGTATTTTACAAATTATGTTGTAGATCAATAGCTCGCGTTGTTGCTTCTCTGTGTTTATTTTGATATGTTCCTAGAGAAAATTGTGTTGAAAGATGTTAGTAGCAATGATGCGGATTGGATCCGTGATCTGAGGTTTATCCTCATTGCTGCACAGAAAAATTATGTCCTTGATGCACCGCTAGGTGACAGACCTATTGCAGGAGCAGATGCAGACGTTATGAACGTTTGGCTAGCTCAATATGATGACTACTTGATAGTTTAGTGCGCCATGCTTAATGGCTTAGAATCGGGACTTCAAAGACGTTTTGAACGTCATGGACCATATGAGATGTTCCAGGAGTTAAAGTTAATATTTCAAGCAAATACCCGAGTTGAGAGATATGAAGTCTCCAACAAGTTCTATAGCTAAAAGATGGAGGAGAATCGCTCAACTAGTGAGCATGTGCTCAGATTGTCTGGGTACTGCAATCGCTTGAATCAAACGGGAGTTAATCTTCCAGATAAGATAGTGATTGACAGAATTCTCTAGTCACCATCACCAAGTTAGTAGAACTTCGTGATGAACTATAATATGCAAGGGATAACGGAAAAAACTCCCAAGCTCTTCGTGATGCTAAAATCAATGAAGGTAGAAATCAAGAAAAACATCAAGTGTTGATGGTTGACAAGACCACTAGTTTCAAGTAAAGGGCAAAGGGAAGAAGGGGAACTTCCATAAGAACGGCAAGCAAGTTGCTGCTCAAGTGAAGAAGCCCAAGTCTGATCCTAAGCCTGAGACTAAGTGCTTCTACTTCAAAGGGACTGATCACTGGAAGCGGAACTACCCCAAGTTATTGGCGGATAAGAAGGATGGCTAAGTGAACATAAGTATATTTGATATACATGTTATTGATGTGTACTTTACTAGTGTTTATAGCAACCCCTCAGTATTTGATGCTAGTTCAGTTGCTAAGATTAGTAACTCGAAACGGGAGTTGCAGAATAAACAGAGACTAGTTAAGGGTGAAGTGACGATGTGTGTTGGAAGTGGTTCCAAGATTGATATGATCATCATCGCACACTCCCTATACTTTCGGGATTAGTGCTGAACCTGGATAAGTGTTATTTGGTGTTTGCGTTGAGCATGAATATGATTTGATCATGTTTATTGTTATACGGTTATTCATTTAAGTAAGAGAATAAATTGTTGTTCTGTTTACATGAATAAAACCTTATATGGTTACACACCCAATGAAAATAGTTCGTTGGATCTCAATCGTAGTAATACACATAATCATAATATTGAAACCAAAAGATGCAAAGTTAATAATGATAGTGCAACTTATTTGTGGCACTGCTGTTTAGGTCATATTGGTGTAAAGCGCATGAAGAAACTCCATGCTGATGGGCTTTTGGAATCACTTGATTATGAATCAGTTGATGCTTGCGAACCATGCCTCATGGGCAAGATGACTAAGACTCCGTTCTTCAGAACAATGGAGTGAGCAACAAATTTGTTGGAAATCATACATACTGATGTATGTGGTCCGATGAATATTGAGAGTCGCGATAGGTATCATTATTTTCTGAACTTCACAGATGATTTGAGCAGATATGGGTATATCTACTTGATGAAACATAAGTCTGAAACATTTGAAAAGTTCAAAGAATTTCAGAGTGAAGTGGAAAATCATCGTGACAAGAAAATAAAATTTCTATGATCTGATCGTGGAGACAAATATTTGAGTTACGAGATTGGTCTTCAGTTAAAACAATGTGGAATAGTTTCACAAACTCATGCCACAAGGAACACCACAGCATAATGGTGTGTCCGAACGTCATAACCGTACTTTATTGGATATAGTGCATTCTATGATGTCTCTTACCGATCTACCACTATCGTTTTGGGGTTATGCATTAGAGACAGCTGCATTCACGTTAAAAGGGCACCATCTAAATCCGTTGAGACGACGCCTTATGAACTGTGGTTTGGCAAGAAACCAAAGTTGTCGTTTCTTAAAGTTTTGGGTTGTGATGCTTATGTGAAAAAGGTTTCATCCTGATAAGCTCAAACCCAAATTGGAGAAATATGTCTTCATAGGATATCCAAAGGAAACTATTGGATACACCTTCTATCACAGATCCGAAGGCAAGACTTTTGTTGCTAAATTCGGAAACTTTCTGGAGAAGGAGTTTCTCTCGAAAGAAGTGAGTGGGAGGAAAGTAGAAAACTTGATAAGGTAATTGTACCTTCTCCCTTATTGGAAAGTAGTTCATCACAGAAATCTGTTCTTGTGACTACTAAACCAATTAGTGAGGAAGCTAATGATGATGATCATGTAACTTCAGATCAAGTTACTACTGAATCTCGTAGGTAAACCAGAGTGAGATCCGCACCAAAGTGGTACGGTAATCCTGTTCTGGAAGTCATGTTACTAGACCATGACAAACTTGCGAACTATGAGGAAGCGATGATGAGCCCAGATTCTGCGAAATGGTTTGAGGCCATGAAATCTGAGATATGATCCATGTATGAGAACAAAGTATGGACTTTGATGGATTTGCTCGATGATCGGCAAGCCATAAAAAATAAATGGATCTTCAAGAGGAAGACGGACGTTGATAGTAGTGTTGCTATCTACAAAGCTAGAATTGTCGCAAAAGGTTTTCGACAAGTTCAAGGTGTTGACTACGATGAGAGTTTCTCACTCGTATCTATGCTTGAGTCTGTCCGAATCATGTTAGTAATTGCCGCATTTTATGAAATCTGGCAAATGGATAAACAAAACTGCATTCCTTAATGGATTTATTAAAGAAGAGTTGTGTATGATGCAACCAGAAGGTTTTGTCAATCCAAAAGGTGCTAACAAAATGTGCAAACTCCAGCGATCCATCTGTGGACTGGTGCAAGCATCTCGGAGTTGGAATATACGCTTTGATGAGTTGATCAAAGCATATAGTTTTATACAGACTTGCGGTGAAGGTTGTATTTATAAGAAAGTGAGTGGGAGCACAACAACATTTCTGATAAGTATATGTGATTGACATATTGTTGATCAGAAATAATGTAGAATTATTCTGTAAACCATAAAGGAGTGTTTGAAAGGAGTTTTTTCAAAGAAAGACTTCGGTGAAGTTGCTTACATATTGAGCTTCAAGATCTATAGAGATAGATCAAGACGCTTGATAAGTTTTTTTCAATGAATACATACCTTGACAAGATTTTGAAGTAGTTCAAAATGGAGCAGTCAAAGAAAGAGTTCTTGCCTGTATTACAAGGTGTGAAGTTGAGTAAGACTCAAAGCCCGACCACGACAGAAGATAGAAAGAGAATGAAAGTCATTCCCTATGCCTTGGCCATAGGTTCTATAAAGTATGTCATGCTGTATACCAGATCTATTGTATACCCTGCACTGATTTGGCAAGGGAGAATAATAGTGATCTAGGAGTAGATCACTGGACAGCGGTCAGAATTATCCTTAGTGAAATAAGGATATGTTTCTTGATTATGGACGTGACAAAAAGGTTCGTCATAAAGGGTTACGTCGATGCAAGTTTTTGACACTGATCCAGATGATTCTAAGTCTCAATCTAGATACATATTAAAAGTGGGAGCAATTAGCTAGAGTAGCTCCGTGCAGAGCATTGTAGACATAGAATTTTGCAAAACACATATGGATCTGAATTTGGCAGGCCCGTTGACTAAATTTCTCTCACAAGCAAAACATGATCACTCTTTGGGTGTTAATCACATAGCGATGTGAACTAGATTACCGAATCTAGTAAACCCTTTGGGTGTTGGTCACATGGCGATGTGAACTATGTGTGTTAATCACATGATAATGTGAACTATCGATATTAATCACACGGTGATGTGATCTAGATTATTGACTCTAGTGCAAGTGGGAGACTGAAGGAAATATGCCCTAGAGGCAATAATAAAGTTATTATTTTTTTCCTTATATCATGATAAATGTTTATTATTCATGCTAGAATTGTATTAACCGGAAACATAATACATGTGTGAATACATAGACAAACAGAGTGTCACTAGTATGCCTCTACTTGACTAGCCCGTTAATCAAAGATGGTTATGTTTCCTAACCATGAACAAAGAGTTGTTATTTGATTAACGGGATCACATCATTAGTTGAATGATCTGATTGACATGACCCATTCCATTAGCTTAGCACCCGATCATTTAGTATGTTGCTATTGCTTTCTTCATGACTTATACATGTTCCTATGACTATGAGATTATGCAACTCCCGTTTGCCGGAGGAACACTTTGTGTGCTACCAAACGTCACAACGTAACTGGGTGATTATAAAGGAGCTCTACAGGTGTCTCCAAAGGTACATGTTGGGTTGGCGTATTTCGAGATTAGGATTTGTCACTCCGATTGTCGGAGAGGTATCTCTGGGCCCTCTCGGTAATGCACATCACATAAGCCTTGCAAGCATTACAACTAATATGTTAGTTGTGAGATGATGTATTACGGAACGAGTAAAAAGACTTGTCGGTAACGAGATTGAACTAGGTATTGGATACCGACGATCGAATCTCGGGCAAGTAACATACCGATGACAAAGGGAACAACGTATGTTGTTATGCAGTCTGACCGATAAAGATCTTCGTAGAATATGTAGGAGCCAATATGGGCATCCAGGTCCCGATATTGGTTATTGACCGGAGACGTGTGTCGAAGCACCGAAGTTAGTTCGGAGTCCCGGATGTGATCACGGACATGACGAGGAGTCTCGAAATGGTCGAGACATAAAGATTGATATATTGGACGACTATATTCGGACACCGGAAGTGTTCCAGATGAATTTCGGATAAAACCGAAGCACCGGGGGTTACCGGAAACCCCCCGGGGGGTTAATGGGCCTTATGGGCGTAATGTGGAGAAGAGGAAGGGGCTGCCAGGGCAGGCCGCGCGCCCCCTCTCCCCCTAGTCCGAATTGGACAAGGAGGGAGGGGCGGCGCCCCCCCTTTCCTTCTCTCCCCCCCTCTCTCCTACTTGGACAAGGAAACGGGAGGGGAGTCCTACTCCCGGTAGGAGTAGGACTCCTCCTGCGGCCTCCTCTAGGCCGGCCGCACGCCCCCCCTTGGATCCTTTATATACGGAGGCAGGGGGCACCCTAGAACACACAAGTTGATCCTTGTGATCGTTCCTTAGCCGTGTGCGGTGCCCCCTGCCACCATATTCCACCTCGGTCATATCGTTGTAGTGCTTAGGCAAAGCCCTGCATCGGTAGAACATCATCATCGTCACCACGCCGTCGTGCTGACGGAACTCATCCCCGAAGCTTTGCTGGATCGGAGCCCGGGGAGCGTCATCGAGTTGTACGTGTGCTAAGAACTCGGAGGTGCCGGAGTAACGGTGCTTGGATCGGTCGGATCGGGAAGACGTACGACTACTTCCTCTACGTTGTGTCAATGCTTCCGTTGCGATCTACAAGGGTATGTAGATCATACTCTACCCTCTCGTTGCTATGCATCACCATGATCTTGCATGTGCGGAGGAAAATTTTGAAATTACTACGTTCCCCAACAGGATTCACAATCGAAACTTATTTGTTTATCATCTAACTAGTCAAGGACAAGCAGGGACTAACCTTGGGGTGTTGATACGTCTCAAATATATCTATAACTTTTGCTATGATCATTCTAATTTTATATTATTATTGCATAATTTTGGCATACTTCTAAAGAATATACTGGACTAATCTATTAAGTCATTGCCTAGTGCTAGTTATTTTCTACATGTTTTTAATTTTCATAAAACATTATTTCATGGGTAGAAAAAATAAGACAAAATACTTCATGATGTTTTGGATCAGGATGAAGCCAAAGCCCACAAGATCTAGAAGGGAAGGACCTTGTGAGCCCCACACAGCCCAACTCGTGGCATATGGCTAGGGAGCGAGGTGGAGGCCCGTGGGTCCCATAGAGTGACTCTCCACTGCCTCTTTCTTTATCTCCATTTATAATGCTTCAAAACCCCTATTTTTATTGATCAAGGATTTTTTATACCACCGCGACCTCCTTTTCTGTGACAGTCCAACGTGGAGGACTTATTCGGTACTCCGCCAGACGGGGGAATTGTCGCCAGAGGTATGTTCATCAACCTTGCTTCCACCATGTCCATGTGTGAGTAGTCCTTATTGGACTATGCATCCATAACAGTAGCTAGATGACATCTTCTCTCTCATGTTCTTTTATACAAAGATCACTTGAGCTGCCTAACATGATTGTGATCCATCTTATGTAACTATTAGTGTATTTGTTGTGGTGTGATGTACTGTTACTTTATGATCATATCTATATATGATTTATAATGAATTCTTATGAGTGCTTTGTTGCATGTTTTATGGACACATATACTATCTAATTTACTAATCTAGCACCAGTCATGTTTAGATGAATTATGTCCAAGAGGGGCTTGCATATGTTAGTTGGGTTTAACCTTGCAACTAATCTACCTCACTGCCAAAAGTAGAAAAGGGCTTAGGATATAAAGATAGTTTCCCAGTTGTCTCGGTGATGAGCTGGAGGTAAAGAGAATAAATTATGTATAGTATCTCACTTTGCTTAATGAAAATGCTCTGTTTTACTTAATACTTGGATATGCATGATGGATAGTTGTCTCGGTGGAGTTTTAGATATAGATGTAATTGGATAAGAGTCTACGGATACAAGGACGTAATTCCTGTCTGCAATAATGCCATATATAATCAATTACAAAAACTTCAATTTTATTGCACAATTGTAACTTGTTCACAACACCTATGCTATGTTTTCTAGAGAGATGCCACTAGTGAAGTTATGGATCCCGGTCCTTCATTCCTCATAATCACAACCTCGATCAAACTCTTTTTTTTGTTTTTTTGTTTTTACAATCTGAACCATTTTGTTTAATTTCTTTCAATCATCAATTCCAACCACACTATTTGTTAATCCTTGTAACTGGCAAGGCTAGTGAGACTCACAATCTAACTTTCTAAGTTTTGGACCAAGAAGAAGTTATCTAATTGTGTGTAGGTGACGTTCATTGACTGTAGAAGAGTGCTCCATCAGATTGATAAGATTGGTTCTTCACAAAAAGGTTCGTCGTAAAGGGTTACGTCGATGCAAGTTTTTGACACTGATCCAGATGATTCTAAGTCTCAATCTGGATACATATTAAAAGTGGGAGCAATTAGCTAGAGTAGCTCCGTGCAGAGCATTGTAGACATAGAATTTTGCAAAATACATATGAATCTGAATTTGGCAGGCCCTTTGACTAAATTTCTCTCACAAGCAAAACATGATCACTCTTTGGGTGTTAATCACATAGCGATGTGAACTAGATTACCGAATCTAGTAAACCCTTTGGGTGTTGGTCACATGGCGATGTGAACTATGGGTGTTAATCACATGATAATGTGAACTATCGATATTAATCACACGGTGATGTGATCTAGATTATTGACTCTAGTGCAAGTGGGAGACTGAAGGAAATATGCCCTAGAGGCAATAATAAAGTTATTATTTTTTTCCTTATATCATGATAAATGTTTATTATTCATGCTAGAATTGTATTAACCGGAAACATAATACATGTGTGAATACATAGACAAACAGAGTGTCACTAGTATGCCTCTACTTGACTAGCCCGTTAATCAAAGATGGTTATGTTTCCTAACCATGAACAAAGAGTTGTTATTTGATTAACGGGATCACATCATTAGTTGAATGATCTGATTGACATGACCCATTCCATTAGCTTAGCACCCGATCGTTTAGTATGTTGCTATTGCTTTCTTCATGACTTATACATGTTCCTATGACTATGAGATTATGCAACTCCCGTTTGCCGGAGGAACACTTTGTGTGCTACCAAACGTCACAACTTAACTGGGTGATTATAAAGGAGCTCTACAGGTGTCTCCAAAGGTACATGTTGGGTTGGCGTATTTCGAGATTAGGATTTGTCACTCCGATTGTCGGAGAGGTATCTCTGGGCCCTCTCGGTAATGCACATCACATAAGCCTTGCAAGCATTACAACTAATATGTTAGTTGTGAGATGATGTATTATGGAACGAGTAAAAAGACTTGTCGGTAACGAGATTGAACTAGGTATTGGATACCGACGATCGAATCTCGGGCAAGTAACATACCGATGACAAAGGGAACAACGTATGTTGTTATGCGGTCTGACCGATAAAGATCTTCGTAGAATATGTAGGAGCCAATATGGGCATCCAGGTCCCGCTATTGGTTATTGACCGGAGACGTGTGTCGGTCATGTCTACATTGTTCTCAAACCGTTGGGTCCGCACGCTTAAAGTTACGATGACAATTATTATGAGTTTATGCATTTTGATGTACCGAAGTTAGTTCGGAGTCCCGGATGTGATCACATACATGACGAGGAGTCTCGAAATGGTCGAGACATAAAGATTGATATATTGGACGACTATATTCGGACACCGGAAGTGTTCCGGATGAATTTCGGATAAAACCGGAGCACCGGGGGTTACCGGAACCCCCCCCCGGGGGGTTAATGGGCCTTATGGGCCTAATGTGGAGAAGAGGAAGGGGCTGCCAGGGCAGGCCGCGCGCCTCCTCTCCTCCTAGTCCGAATTGGACAAGGAGGGAGGGGCGGCGCCCCCCTTTCCTTCTCTCCCCCCCTTTCTCCTACTTGGACAAGGAAACGGGAGGGGAGTCCTACTCCTGGTAGGAGTAGGACTCCTCCTGCGCCCTCCTCTAGGCCGGCCGCACCCCCCCCCCCTTGGATCCTTTATATACGGAGGCAGGGGGCACCCTAGAACACACAAGTTGATCCTCGTGATCGTTCCTTAGCCGTGTGCGGTGCCCCCTGCCACCATATTCCACCTCGGTCATATCGTTGTAGTGCTTAGGGAAAGCCCTGCATCGGTAGAACATCATCATCGTCACCACGCCGTCGTGCTGACGGAACTCATCCCCGAAGCTTTGCTGGATCAGAGCCCGGGGAGCATCATCGAGCTGTACGTGTGCTAAGAACTCGGAGGTGCCGGAGTAACGGTGCTTGGATCGGTCGGATCGGGAAGACGTACGACTACTTCCTCTACATTGTGTCAACGCTTCCGTTGCGATCTACAAGGGTACGTAGATCATACTCTCCCCTCTCGTTGCTATGCATCACCATGATCTTGCGTGTGCGTAGGAAAATTTTGAAATTACTACGTTCCCCAACAGTGGTATCCGAGCCTTGGTTTTATGGTTTGATGTTATTTGCACGAGTAGAACACAAGTGAGTTGTGGGCGATATAAGTCATACTGCTTACCAGCATGTCATACTTTGGTTCGGCGGTATTGTTGGACGAGACGACCCAGACCGACATTACGCGTACGCTTACGCGAGACCGGTTCTCCCGACGTGCTTTGCACATAGGTGGCTTGCGGGCGACAGTCTCTCCAACTTTAGTTGAACCGAGTGTGGCTACGCCCGGTCCTTGCGAAGGTTAAAACAGCACCAACTTGACAAACTATCGTTGTGGTTTTGATGCGTAGGTTAGATTGGTTCTTGCTTAAGCCCGTAGCAGCCACGTAAAACTTGCAACAACAAAGTAGAGGATGTCTAACTTGTTTTTGCAGGGCATGTTGTGATGTGATATGGTCAAGACATGATGCTAAATTTTATTGTATGAGATGATCATGTTTTGTAACCGAGTTATCGGCAACTGGCAGGAGCCATATGGTTGTCGCTTTATTGTATGCAATGCAATCGCGATGTAATGCTTTACTTTATCACTAAGCGGTTGCGATAGTCGTGGAAGCATAAGATTGGCGAGACGACAACGATGCTACGATGGAGATCAAGGTGTCGCGCCGGTGATGATGGTGATCACGACGGTGCTTCGAAGATGGAGATCACAAGCACAAGATGATGATGGCCATATCATATCACTTATATTGATTGCATGTGATGTTTATCTTTTATGCATCTTATCTTGCTTTGATTGACGGTAGCATTATAAGATGATCTCTCACTAATTATCAAGAAGTGTTCTCCCTGAGTATGCACCGTTGTGAAAGTTCTTCATGCTGAGACACCACGTGATGATCGGGTGTGATAGGCTCTACGTTCAAATACAACGGGTGCAAAACAGTTGCACACGCGGAATACTCAGGTTATACTTGACGAGCCAAGCATATACAGATATGGCCTCGGAACACGGAGACCGAAAGGTCGAGCGTGAATCATATAGTAGATATGATCAACATAGTGATGTTCACCAATGAAACTACTCCATCTCACGTGATGATCGGACATGGTTTAGTTGATTTGGATCACATGATCACTTAGAGGATTAGAGGGATGTCTATCTAAGTGGGAGTTCTTAAGTAATATGATTAAATTGAACTTAAATTTATCATGAACTTAGTCCTGGTAGTATTTTACAAATTATGTTGTAGATCAATAGCTCGCATTGTTGCTTCCCTGTGTTTATTTTGATATGTTCCTAGAGAAAATTGTGTTGAAAGATGTTAGTAGCAATGATGCGGATTGGATCCGTGATCTGAGGTTTATCCTCATTGCTGCACAGAAAAATTATGTCCTTGATGCACCGCTAGGTGACAGACCTATTGCAGGAGCAGATGCAGACGTTATGAACGTTTGGCTAGCTCAATATGATGACTACTTGATAGTTTAGTGCGCCATGCTTAATGGCTTAGAATCAGGACTTCAAAGACGTTTTGAACGTCATGGACCATATGAGATGTTCCAGGAGTTGAAGTTAATATTTCAAGCAAATACCCGAGTTGAGAGATATGAAGTCTCCAACAAGTTCTATAGCTAAAAGATGGAGGAGAATCGCTCAACTAGTGAGCATGTGCTCAGATTGTCTGGGTACTGCAATCGCTTGAATCAAACGGGAGTTAATCTTCCAGATAAGATAGTGATTGACAGAATTCTCTAGTCACCATCACCAAGTTAGTAGAACTTCGTGATGAACTATAATATGCAAGGGATAACGGAAACAACTCCTAAGCTCTTCGTGATGCTAAAATCAACGAAGGTAGAAATCAAGAAAAACATCAAGTGTTGATGGTTGACAAGACCACTAGTTTCAAGTAAAGGGCAAAGGGAAGAAGGGGAACTTCCATAAGAACGGCAAGCAAGTTGCTGCTCAAGTGAAGAAGCCCAAGTCTGATCCTAAGCCTGAGACTAAGTGCTTCTACTGCAAAGGGACTGATCACTGGAAGCGGAACTACCCCAAGTGATTGGCGGATAAGAAGGATGGCTAAGTGAACATAAGTATATTTGATATACATGTTATTGATGTGTACTTTACTAGTGTTTATAGCAACCCCTCAGTATTTGATGCTAGTTCAGTTGCTAAGATTAGTAACTCGAAACGGGAGTTGCAGAATAAACAGAGACTAGTTAAGGGTGAAGTGACGATGTGTGTTGGAAGTGGTTCCAAGATTGATATGATCATCATCGCACACTCCCTATACTTTCGGGATTAGTGTTGAACCTGGATAAGTGTTATTTGGTGTTTGCGTTGAGCATGAATATGATTTGATCATGTTTATTGTTATACGGTTATTCATTTAAGTAAGAGAATAAATTGTTGTTCTGTTTACATGAATAAAACCTTATATGGTTACACACCCAATGAAAATAGTTCGTTGGATCTCAATCGTAGTAATACACATAATCATAATATTGAAACCAAAAGATGCAAAGTTAATAATGATAGTGCAACTTATTTGTGGCACTGCTGTTTAGGTCATATTGGTGTAAAGCGCATGAAGAAACTCCATGCTGATGGGCTTTTGGAATAACTTGATTATGAATCAGTTGATGCTTGCGAACCATGCCTCATGGGCAAGATGACTAAGACTCCGTTCTTCAGAACAATGGAGTGAGCAACAAATTTGTTGGAAATCATACATACTGATGTATGTGGTCCGATGAATATTGAGAGTCGCGATAGGTATCATTATTTTCTGAACTTCACAGATGATTTGAGCAGATATGGGTATATCTACTTGATGAAACATAAGTCTGAAACATTTGAAAAGTTCAAAGAATTTCAGAGTGAAGTGGAAAATCATCGTGACAAGAAAATAAAATTTCTATGATCTGATCGCGGAGACAAATATTTGAGTTACGAGATTGGTCTTCAGTTAAAACAATGTGGAATAGTTTCACAAACTCATGCCACAAGGAACACCACAGCATAATGGTGTGTCCGAACGTCATAACCGTACTTTATTGGATATAGTGCAATCTATGATGTCTCTTACCGATCTACCACTATTGTTTTGGGGTTATGCATTAGAGACAGCTGCATTCACGTTAAAAGGGCACCATCTAAATCCGTTGAGACGACGCCTTATGAACTGTGGTTTGGCAAGAAACCAAAGTTGTCGTTTCTTAAAGTTTTGGGTTGTGATGCTTATGTGAAAAAGGTTTCATCCTGATAAGCTCAAACCCAAATTGGAGAAATATGTCTTCATAGGATATCCAAAGGAAACTATTGGATACACCTTCTATCACAGATACGAAGGCAAGACTTTTGTTGCTAAATTCGGAAACTTTCTGAAGAAGGAGTTTCTCTCGAAAGAAGTGAGTGGGAGGAAAGTAGAAAACTTGATAAGGTAATTGTACCTTCTCCCTTATTGGAAAGTAGTTCATCACAGAAATCTGTTCTTGTGACTACTAAACCAATTAGTGAGGAAGCTAATGATGATGATCATGTAACTTCAGATCAAGTTACTACTGAATCTCGTAGGTAAACCAGAGTGAGATCCGCACCAGAGTGGTACGGTAATCCTGTTCTGGAAGTCATGTTACTAGACCATGACGAACTTGCGAACTATGAGGAAGCGATGATGAGCCCAGATTCCGCGAAATGGTTTGAGGCCATGAAATCTGTGATATGATCCATGTATGAGAACAAAGTATGGACTTTGATGGATTTGCTCGATGATCGGCAAGCCATAAAAAATAAATGGATCTTCAAGAGGAAGACGGACGTTGATAGTAGTGTTGCTATCTACAAAGCTAGAATTGTCGCAAAAGGTTTTCGACAAGTTCAAGGTGTTGACTACGATGAGAGTTTCTCACTCGTGTCTATGCTTGAGTCTGTCCGAATCATGTTAGTAATTGCCGCATTTTATGAAATCTGGCAAATGGATAAACAAAACTGCATTCCTTAATGGATTTATTAAAGAAGAGTTGTGTATGATGCAACCAGAAGGTTTTGTCAATCCAAAAGGTGCTAACAAAATGTGCAAACTCCAGCGATCCATCTGTGGACTGGTGCAAGCATCTCGGAGTTGGAATATACGCTTTGGTGAGTTGATCAAAGCATATAGTTTTATACAGACTTGCGTTGAAGGTTGTATTTATAAGAAAGTGAGTGGGAGCACAACAACATTTCTGATAAGTATATGTGATTGACATATTGTTGATCGGAAATAATGTAGAATTATTCTGCAAAGCATAAAGGAGTGTTTGAAAGGAGTTTTTTCAAAGAAAGACTTCGGTGAAGTTGCTTACATATTGAGCTTCAAGATCTATAGAGATAGATCAAGACGCTTGATAAGTTTTTTTCAATGAATACATACCTTGACAAGATTTTGAAGTAGTTCAAAATGGAGCAGTCGAAGAAAGAGTTCTTGCCTGTATTACAAGGTGTGAAGTTGTGTAAGACTCAAAGCCCGACCACGACAGAAGATAGAAAGAGAATGAAAGTCATTCCCTATGCCTTGGCCATAGGTTCTATAAAGTATGTCATGCTGTATACCAGATCTATTGTATACCCTGCACTGATTTGGCAAGGGAGTATAATAGTGATCTAGGAGTAGATCACTGGACAGCGGTCAGAATTATCCCTAGTGAAATAAGGATATGTTTCTTGATTATGGACGTGACAAAAAGGTTCGTCGTAAAGGGTTACGTCGATGCAAGTTTTTGACACTGATCCAGATGATTCTAAGTCTCAATCTGGATACATATTAAAAGTGGGAGCAATTAGCTAGAGTAGCTCCGTGCAGAGCATTGTAGACATAGAATTTTGAAAAATACATATGGATCTGAATTTGGCAGGCCCGTTGACTAAATTTCTCTCACAAGCAAAACATGATCACTCTTTGGGTGTTAATCACATAGCGATGTGAACTAGATTACCGAATCTAGTAAACCCTTTGGGTGTTGGTCACATGGCGATGTGAACTATGGGTGTTAATCACATGATAATGTGAACTATCGATATTAATCACATGGTGATGTGATCTAGATTATTGACTCTAGTGCAAGTGGGAGACTGAAGGAAATATGCCCTAGAGGCAATAATAAAGTTATTATTTTTTTCCTTATATCATGATAAATGTTTATTATTCATGCTAGAATTGTATTAACCGGAAACATAATACATGTGTGAATACATAGACAAACAGAGTGTCACTAGTATGCCTCTACTTGACTAGCCCGTTAATCAAAGATGGTTATGTTTCCTAACCATGAACAAAGAGTTGTTATTTGATTAACGGGATCACATCATTAGTTGAATGATCTGATTGACATGACCCATTCCATTAGCTTAGCACCCGATCGTTTAGTATGTTGCTATTGCTTTCTTCATGACTTATACATGTTCCTATGACTATGAGATTATGCAACTCCCGTTTGCCGGAGGAACACTTTGTGTGCTACCAAACGTCACAACGTAACTGGGTGATTATAAAGGAGCTCTACAGGTGTCTCCAAAGGTACATGTTGGGTTGGCGTATTTCGAGATTAGGATTTGTCACTCCGATTGTCGGAGAGGTATCTCTGGGCCCTCTCGGTAATGCACATCACATAAGCCTTGCAAGCATTACAACTAATATGTTAGTTGTGAGATGATGTATTACGAAACGAGTAAAAAGACTTGTCGGTAATGAGATTGAACTAGGTATTGGATACCGACGATCGAATCTCGGGCAAGTAACATACCGATGACAAAGGGAACAACGTATGTTGTTATGCGGTCTGACCGATAAAGATCTTCGTAGAATATGTAGGAGCCAATATGGGCATCCAGGTCCCGCTATTGGTTATTGACCGGAGACGTGTGTCGAAGCACCGAAGTTAGTTCGGAGTCCCGGATGTGATCACGGACATGACGAGGAGTCTCGAAATGGTCGAGACATAAAGATTGATATATTGGACGACTATATTCGGACACCGGAAGTGTTCCGGATGAATTTCGGATAAAACCGGAGCACCGGGGGTTACCGGAACCCCCCCGGGGGGTTAATGGGCCTTATGGGCCTAATGTGGAGAAGAGGAAGGGGCTGCCAGGGCAGGCCGCGCGCCCCCTCTCCCCCTAGTCCGAATTGGACAAGGAGGGAGGGGCGGCGCCCCCCCTTTCCTTCTCTCCCCCCCTCTCTCCTACTTGGACAAGGAAACGGGAGGGAAGTCCTACTCCCGGTAGGAGTAGGACTCCTCCTGCGGCCTCCTCTAGGCCGGCCGCACGCCCCCCCTTGGATCCTTTATATACGGAGGCAGGGGGCACCCTAGAACACACAAGTTGATCCTTGTGATCGTTCCTTAGCCGTGTGCGGTGCCCCCTGCCACCATATTCCACCTCGGTCATATCGTTGTAGTGCTTAGGCAAAGCCCTGCATCGGTAGAACATCATCATCGTCACCACGCCGTCGTGCTGACGGAACTCATCCCCGAAGCTTTGCTGGATCGGAGCCCGGGGAGCGTCATCGAGCTGTACGTGTGCTAAGAACTCGGAGGTGCCGGAGTAACGGTGCTTGGATCGGTCGGATCGGGAAGACGTACGACTACTTCCTCTACGTTGTGTCAACGCTTCCGTTGCGATCTACAAGGGTACGTAGATCATACTCTACCCTCTCGTTGCTATGCATCACCATGATCTTGCATGTGCGTAGGAAAATTTTGAAATTACTACGTTCCCCAACAGGATTCACAATCGAAACTTATTTGTTTATCATCTAACTAGTCAAGGACAAGCAGGGACTAACCTTGGGGTGTTGATACGTCTCAAATATATCTATAACTTTTGCTATGATCATTCTAATTTTATATTATTATTGCATAATTTTGGCATACTTCTAAAGAATATACTGGACTAATCTATTAAGTCATTGCCTAGTGCTAGTTATTTTCTACATGTTTTTAATTTTCATAAAACATTATTTCATGGGTAGAAAAAATAAGACAAATACTTCATGATGTTTTGGATCAGGATGAAGCCAAAGCCCACAAGATCTAGAAGGGAAGGACCTTGTGAGCCCCACACAGCCCGACTCGTGGCATATGGCTAGGGAGCGAGGTGGAGGCCCGTGGGTCCCACAGAGTGACTCTCCACTGCCTCTTTCTTTATCTCCATTTATAATGCTTCAAAACCCCTATTTTTATTTATCAAGGATTTTTTATACCGCCGCGACCTCCTTTTCTGTGACAGTCCAACGTGGAGGACTTATTCGGTACTCCGCCAGACGGGGGAATTGTCGCCAGAGGTATGTTCATCAACCTTGCTTCCACCATGTCCATGTGTGAGTAGTCCTTATTGGACTATGCATCCATAACAGTAGCTAGATGACATCTTCTCTCTCATGTTCTTTTATACAAAGATCACTTGAGCTGCCTAACATGATTGTGATCCATCTTATGTAACTATTAGTGTATTTGTTGTGGTGTGATGTACTGTTACTTTATGATCATATCTATATATGATTTATAATGAATTCTTATGAGTGCTTTGTTGCATGTTTTATGGACACATATACTATCTAATTTACTAATCTAGCACCAGTCATGTTTAGATGAATTATGTCCAAGAGGGGCTTGCATATGTTAGTTGGGTTTAACCTTGCAACTAATCTACCTCACTGCCAAAAGTAGAAAAGGGCTTAGGATATAAAGATAGTTTCCCAGTTGTCTCGGTGATGAGCTGGAGGTAAAGAGAATAAATTATGTATAGTATCTCACTTTGCTTAATGAAAATGCTCTGTTTTACTTAATACTTGGATATGCATGATGGATAGTTGTCTCGGTGGAGTTTTAGATATAGATGTAATTGGATAAGAGTCTACGGATACAAGGACGCAATTCCTGTCTGCAATAATGCCATATATAATCAATTACAAAAACTTCAATTTTATTGCACAATTGTAACTTGTTCACAACACCTATGCTATGTTTTCTAGAGAGATGCCACTAGTGAAGTTATGGATCCCGGTCCTTCATTCCTCATAATCACAACCTCGATCAAACTCTTTTTTTGTTTTTTTGTTTTTACAATCTGAACCATTTTGTTTAATTTCTTTCAATCATCAATTCCAACCACACTATTTGTTAATCCTTGTAACTGGCAAGGCTAGTGAGACTCACAATCTCACTTTCTAAGTTTTGGACCAAGAAGAAGTTATCTAATTGTGTGTAGGTGACGTTCATTGACTATAGACAAGTGCTCCATCAGATTGATAAGATTGGTTCTTCACTATAAGAAATACTTGTACCGCAAACCCTTGCCCTTCAAGGACCAACAACTGTGTCCACATGGCATAAATATTAGCTGGGAATATAAGTACCAATGCCCTACCAATGTCAGGTCATGTTGTTGATATTAATTATTTCAGCGGATGCATATAGCTTTCTGAAGCGCTTCAGTGATCATCCTAGGTGCAATGGCAGCAGAACCTACTGCAAGCTGCAATAATCCAACAATGATTGGTAAATAAAACAATAACATGGAGCCTTAATTAACACTACATTATCTATATTATCAGACCAACCTTAGAAGTTGGTGCGATCGAGGCCTGCTGAGTAGCTCGTATCTTGAGATCAAGAAGACCTTCCGGTGTGGATGCGTGCACAGAGACGATGTCCAGGCGGAGGCTCTTGATAGCGTCGAACACCCGTGTCATCAACAACCCCTTCCATCGGCACTGCACCTCCAAGAGCACCTCCTTGTCCATCAGGTCACATTAACAATGTTGCTTGGGCAATCATTGTCCTCCATCTCCGTCTCTAGCACCTTCCTCTTTGATCCAGTTGATAGCTTGATCTTCTTCCCGCTGACAACCTCATGGATCCCCCGTCCTATTGCTTCATTTGGGCGCGATGACGGTGCCCTACTAGTTTCTAGCTCTTCTACCCTTTGTTCTAGCTCTCTGAGATAGGTTATAGTTTCAGCTAGGATGGATGCTTTGTCCATCTGGAAACCAGAAAAAATAAAGCTATGAAAAACAATGTATGTAATTTGCGAACAAGAAATGGGTGTTAGATATTACTACCTTGTTAATGGATGGGACCATTGACTTGAGAACTAGGAACATATCATTGAGCTTTTCTCGGCGCCTCCTTTCCGACAGGACATGCGTCTTGATGTTACATTCTTGAGGTCTCGTTGTCCATGCACCGCCGGCTATAGCTTTCTTCAACAACTTTTGTCACTCCCCGGTGACCCGCGCAACCATGTCTTCACAGTCAGATGACCTCTTCCACACCGTAAAGCAGGATGGACGAGAGCCTTTAACAAAGCTACTTAAAGTGATGATGGCATCATCAATGCTCCGTGCGTCCATGTCTGGTGCCATTTCCAAGGAAGACATGTACTCAAATGACCTTTCCATGACCCAGTTGTCCTCAAGAGAACGCACATCCAACTCCTCGATGAGGCCATAGAACTCGTCCACCTCCTCAGTGACATGATCAAGGTTGACGTCGGACATGCACTCGACCTCCCCAAGCTCAGAGATTATCCCCTTGGCGACATTGTGATCGAGGTCTTCTAACACGACGATGTCTACCTCCCCGTTCCCTGCTTCGTCTGTTGATGGATTGGAGCTTGGCAGCTCAGACTCCAAGCATGCCAAAAAGGGTAGCTCCCAGAAAGATGTGCCAATCTGGTTCACCATATTCGGATCCTCCAATACCTAGCAAATCCATTGATATATCTTTGTTAGTAGCACTTCATTAATGTGGATAAAGAGGGGAATTGTGTCCTACAGTTGACGAGGTAGCTTTCTTAACCTTGTGCACAAAACACATATATATTTTTTACACCGGTCATGACATGAAAAAAATGAACATTAATAATACTCTACAAAGTAAAGTGCCTGTGAAGGATAATTGTTGACAAGTGTCATGATATTTCAGAATGACATGTATCTCATATGCATGGGGACAAAAACATGTACTCCCTAGAGTAGTGATCTAAACGGTCTTATATTTGTTTGCAGAGGAAGTAGTATGTTATAGGCAGGTGTTGATTTGTGTTTGCTGACGGGTAAAAACATCAATGTGCTTGATATACGGTAGTAAGATATATTGCATACGAGCTTTCAAACATCATCCACTTGAGGTATCATCATTGACAGGTGAAGTGAGTCACATACCTGTGATGACCTTGTCGCTCCTACAAAGCTAACAACAACCCTTCATTCGAGCCTAGTGTCCCGTCATATTCTAGTCTCAAACTGACACCCACATTGATGGAATCATCCAGATTTAGATAGTGTAATTTTTGACCCTCAACTAATCGTGTCATTTGCAAAATATATTTTTATATAGAGCAATGCTACACTTACGAAGGATTCTACATAAGTCTTGCGTGATTATGCAGATGGCAAATTGTGATTGGAGATGGAGGAAGAAGGAGCCCACCCCACCTGAAATTCAGAGGAGGGGGGGGGGATACGTTCGTAGCTGTTAGTAGATGTAGGATTTTGGGTTTATATAATACTATTTAATATTAATACTGTTAATGTTTTTCTCTATAAACTTGATTATAAAAAATTGATTTTGAAAGAGAAAACTATACAACCTAATTTGGGAGGGGTGGGGAGTACTGGAAATTGAAACTGTCACTAATAAAAAAGTTTGCGTGCACCCGTCGGCAAAACTAAAGGAAATAATATGTTGATAGTTACTCAAAAAATAAAGTGAAAATATTCACACACAAAACTTAAAGAAAAAATGAAATGCCCTCGCCAAATCCAATGTCCCGAGCTCGAGCACGCCACCCATGAAGGGAATGCAAACAACTGTCTGAAAAATGTGATCCAGCTGGGGATCAGAGATCTAGAAGGCACACACGTACTTAAGAAAAATGTATGACAGATGCATATATGGCGATCGAAGCATGTGAAGTAATAAAGAGGTAATGTGCTGACCTGAATAGGCGCGGTCTGATTTAACCGTCCGGTAGCGTGGACAAGCATCATGATGTTAGTTAACGGCCGAAAGATGTATACATAGCTTGAGATAAATATGCACGATACCTTTGCTAAGAGAGCGCGCTGGAAAGTTTTGGTGTCTGCGTATTGAGCGTTGTATAACCAAACATGTTGATTGCTCGCAAAGCTCTTGCCTGGCAACCTGAATGTAACTAAGTAAGTGCTCCCTCTGTTTCTAAATATAAGTCTTTTTAGAGATTCCAATACGAACTACATGCGAAGCAAAATAAGTGACCTCTAAAATATGCCTATATACATCGTAGTATATATTCCATATTGAAACATTTTCGCTCTACAATCAAAAGAAGTACAAGAGACTAGCTTGACTTGTTTAGAGTAATGTTTCGTCGGTTTTTCTTCCTGTTCTAGGCGCGTCCAAAATTTACAGCATGTCGGAGTAAAAGAAAGTTGTATCGTCGTGTTTTTATGTAGTTTCGTCAGGTTTGTTTTTAGTCTTATTAAGAGTGTACCGTAATGTTTCACCATGTATCTGCAAAACTGAATGCACGCATCTCCAGTACAATTAAACTAGCTAGGGCGCGCGTATAGTAGAAAAAACTTTTCTCTTGTGCATATAGGAGTAGTTGCATATAGGACCAGGCCGGAAGGCATAAGTCATGCTTAGCGTATAGTACCACTCGGCTTCCCCGAGATCCTCCGGCGACAGCGAGGCGGCGGGACGCTTGGCACGGTGGTCCGCCTTGCCGGACAAGAGCGACTGGTAGAGCTCCCTCAGTTGCTCGCTTCTCTGCAGGACGAGGTCGTCGGCGGTAAGCTCCGTCGTGGTGGAGCTAATGATCTTCCTTGTCTTTACCTCGCCGTTATAGAACCCGTTCTTCCATGTCAGAACTCTACAAAAACAAACCGACAGGTTTCGGACATGAAAAGTAGGAACTTTTCGAATTTGCTTCACGCAAGAAAGTACAAACTTGTGACCAGCTATGTGTCCATACATGAATGTACTCTGTATGGATGTGTATAAATAGGTACTATGTAGCTGGTTTATTACCCAGGTGGGCGCAGGCCGGTGGACATGGACCAGAAAATGGCGTAAGTCCAGTTGATGCTCCTCACAGCAGCGGCGAGCTGGTAGCTCAACTGCTTCCCCGACGGCGGTTCCTGCTGGCCCTGGCCGGGAGCAGCAGCTGATACTGATAGCGCCATTGATTGCCACGCTAGCCCCAGCTGTAAACTCTTCCCCTTTGTCTCTAAGCGCATAGCAACACATGTGATTGTGAGCAGACACAATGCAAAAGTCCTCGATCATGCATGTCATTGTTAGATTATACATACCACTGATTTCAGCACAGCATGGAGCATGCATGAGCAGCCAAACGTGCCCAAATATAATTGCGAGGCCGTAGAAGCTAGCAAAGGAAATCAAAGATGAAAACTACGGATTTGTCCGTATGAGCAACACATTTGCATCGATGATAAGTGCTGGTATGGTGAGTCATAGAAATGAGTGGGTGGTGGGAGCAAAGGACAAAGGGAGCCCGTCAGCTAGCGCCTTTGCTCTCGCCTTCGTGCTCCCTCATTTGGCGTGGCCACCGTTGTCCGTCCTCTTCGTTGCGGTCGCCGGTCGGGGTGCCGGCCGGCTGCCGCCACCGTTATCCATCTGTCCAGTGTTCCAACGATATTAGATTGGCATTGTGTGCGTGCAGCCACTGGTTTGTGTGTAGGACACGTGATCGCCGGGAAGCAATCGGCTGCTCATGTATATCGATCAATCAAGGAGGCTAGCTTGGCTAGCTAGCTTTGTACGTGGTGACCTCCTCGGCAGAAGGCACCGACCGGCAAGGAATCGCATCTTCACTGTATCTCTTGGAAAGTACTCACGGATCGGGCATGCGCCAAAAGTCTTGGAATGGATGAACAGTGTCGAGAAGAAAACACAAGCGCGTCTGATCGATTTTGCCTGTACTGATTTGGTAGTTGTTTTGTTTGTCTTCCGATTTTACCCCTTAATCAAAAAATACTGCTCATCTTGTTCGGTAGTACTAATCGATCCAGTCCATTGAATGATCGAGAATGGACGGCTCATATTGTTTTGATGTACCGTAAAAGATCTCAAAAAGATACTGGCATATAAACTTACACCCATCCAATGCAGGAGCTGGAGGACGGACGGGGCCTTGTCATCGCCAAAGAAGCAAAGTGGCAGCCGGCGCCGCATCGACTTGCGACCGCACGCTGAGATCAGGCCCTTGTTTTAGATGCTGATCCCTCAAAAACTTTGACATCCACAGGAAACAACGTGGCTAAATATTTGACAGACACTGAGTACCATCTCTAGATTTTCACAAAAATGTATATTACTTTGTCTCTTGACTATGCGAGCACGACATCGCTGGCTTCGTCCCTGCCTCTCCCTCTCCCTCTCCCTCTCCCTCAATGTGTGTGTGTAACACCCCGCATGTAACTTACCATATTTGTACTCCAACTCTTGCCATTTTCGGCTCTAAGTTATGATATTCCCTCGTGGTTGGGTTTTGTTTTTGTTTTGCTTTTTTTCCATGCTCTGCATTTCATATCATGTCATCATGTGCATCGCATTTGCATACGTGTTCGTCTCATGCATCTGAACATTTTTCCCGTTGTCCGTTTTGCGATCCGACCCTCCTACGTCCTCCGGCACCCCCTTTTGTCTTTTTTCTTGTGCGGGTGTTAAACTTTCTCGGAATGGACCGAGATTTTCCAAGCGGCCTTGGTACACCACATGTACACCGTCTGTCAAGTTTCGTGTCATTTGGAGTTCGTTTGATACTCCAACGGTTAACCAGGGAACCGTAAAGGCCTCGTGTGTGTTGCAGCCCAACACCCCTCCAAAGTGGCCCATAACCCATCCTAAACCCCTCCATCCTCTTGGTCGTTCGATCACCATCGCGTGGCCGAAAACCGCACTCCATTTGGACTCTCATAGCTCCCTCTACCTATATATTTGTGCTCCTCCCGGATTTTTTCGCGCAGTCTAACCCTAGACCTCCCTCTCCCTCCGCGCCGGACACGTCCGGACGGCGCCGGACGCGTCCGCCGCCGCGCCCCCTCCACTCGCGCGCCGCCACCGGTCGCCTCCCTCCACCGCGGCCCGCGGGATCCGCCGCCGCATGCGCATCCGCGCCGCCTCCGCCAACGCGCCGCCGCCTCGCTCCGCTCCGGCGCGCCGCCGACTGCAACTCCGGCCGCCGGATCGCGCCACCTCGCCGGACCGCGCCTCCCGGCCCGCGCCCGAGGCCGCCGCCGTCGTCCACCTCCTCCGCCGCTCAGCTCCGCCCGAGCGCCGGCGAGCTCCGCGCCGGCCACCGCCTTCCTCTACTCCCGCGAAGACCCCGGCCATCCTCGGTTTGCGTGCCAGATCCAAATCCAAATCGGGTCAAACCCTAGGTTGACCCCGTTTTTCCCTAAGTCCCTAAAATTTTCAGCTCATATTCATTGCGGCATAACTCTGTCACCGTAGCTCCGTTTTGGGTGTGCCTTATATCAAAATGTTCATCTGGATGTCCTCTTCATTTTTTGTTCCATTGCACCATACTTTTTTGAGTCCATCTTGATACCCAAATTGTTGATGCAAGAGTGCTATAAAATGTTAGTTCCTGATTCTTATCAGATTATGAGCATTTGTCATTTTTGTCATGATTATTGTGTGCTGCATATGGTCATGAGCTCTACATGTGTTTTGGGCTATGTCATGTCATCTTTACGGGGGTGTATGACATGTATTTTTGTGATCAATGTGGTGACTAGCACAAGCATGCAAAGTAACTCTCGTGATATTACTGATTTCAGGGACTTCGAATTTTAATAAGTCATTTTCCTGCTGTTATTTTTATGCATTGTATTCATATTGCTACAGAGTAATCCATGCTTCTTTTGAGTATGTTCAATAAGGATGATTTGAACATATGGTTGTGCTCTATCCATGCATGCCTCTGTTTGCATTTATGGAGTGCCCTAGCATGACTCAATCTTGCTCTACTTTTGCTATACATGTTCCTGGCAGATTGTTTACGTGTTAATCAATTTAGCAAGGTTGTTGTAGTTGATCCATGCATGCTATGAGATTATTCTTACTTTTCTTGGCTTCATGAACATGTCTTATTGCTGGTAGTATGCTTAGTTTATCATGCAAGGCCTTGTGTTCAGTGCATCAAGCTCGCAAAGAGGCCTTCGTAACTCTGTTTTTGTTATGTCCAATTTTTCTGCCAAGTCTGAATCTGTTAACGAAACTTACTTGTATATATAAGAAAATACGTGCATATATTAGTCATCTGCATGTACAGTTTTCTTCAGAAGTCTTTGACATCCAAAATCAGTGCTTTCGATTGGCTACCTGCCCTGTCGGCTGAGTTCTAAATCGTTATTTGGTCCCTAGATGCCCTTATCTTGCTCCGTTGCTTGTTGGCTGGCCACGTACGCTGCCTTTTATCCGATTCCGTCGGCTGATGCGAACCAGTGGCTCGTATGCATGCCAAACGTGTGATTTTCTATAGGTAGATGAGATGTCCTTTTTTGCTGGCTAAAGTGTGATACATTTGTATGGACTTCTCTTAGATAATGAACTTGCATGAACAAGTGGTAAGAGCTTTCATACGAGGATTAGGAGCCAAGCCATATCCGACTTCGAAGACCATGCAGAACTGATGCGAGCTGCTTCTTCTTCTTTTTCTTTTCTCCTCAAAAAAGCTGCTTCTCCTTTTACTACTGCTGCTTATATTTTCCTTTTAGACATTATTTATTTTGTATTTATTTATTCTAATGCATAGTGATAATCATATTTTTATTCAAAGTTGCTTCTCCCTTTACTACTGCTTCTTATATTTCCCTTTTTAGACTTTATTGTTTTGGTATTTATTCTAATGCATAGAGATAATCTCGCACTTGAACATTTTTTTTTATTTTGTCGTCTGTTTAACCATTTTTCCTCTATCATCGTGATCTTTTACATCAAAGTTACGAAGTAACGATGTTGCTAATTCTCATGGTAATAGAGAGAATTGGTTAAATAAACGATAAAATGAACAATAACTACTTCGAAGACGCATGTTCAATCAAAATTTAGGACTCGTGCAAGCGCACAGGGCATGGGAAAATCTTTTTCTTGAGGATTCCTCCTCCTTGTATGTGTTGCCACTTTGGTTGGAGTTTATTGCCGCAATATGCCTGAAAAACGCATGGGCCCTTACATTCCTCGCTCAGCCTAGTCCGATCTTTCTTTAGCAAGTGGTCTTTGTGATCATTTGCGTGTTTACTTATTCCTAGTATGTGCATTTTTTCCAGTCCAGTTTTTACCTGAATTTTTTTTAGTTTGTGAAGATTTTCCAGAATTTATGAATTTAAATTCATGAATATTTCCAAATATGAAAAAATCAAATCATTTAATAGTTTTGAAAATTCAGTGAAAATTGATGAATATTTCCAAAATTTGGGGAAACGGTTAAATTTAAGAACATTTTTTAAAACCACCAAACATTTTAAAATTTTATAAACAATTTAAAAAAAATACTTGAATGGGCTTAAAATTCATTATATTTTCTCGAATTAATCATTTACATCCATGAACATTTTTCTATATTCATGAGAATTTTTCAATTTTATTTCATATACAATTGTTATATTTCATGGACATTGTTGAAATTGGGGCTTTCTGTAAATTCACAAACACTGTATGTGGTCATATGCATTTTTTAAATGTGTGAATATTATTTAAATCAGAAACAATTTGCTACCCATGGTGGTAGCTATGCACGGCCCCAACTTTTACCTCTAATTATTTTGGACTATGAAAAATAACTCTATAACAAAAATATCGTGACTTTGGACCAGCCACGCAAGCCAACACGCAATTAACCAAATGAAAATATCGTGATTTTTTTAATCATGAATATTTTTATAATTTATGAGTTATTTTTAATTAGGCACATTTTTGTATGTTCATGTTAATAATAAAACAAAATAATACATTTTTATTAACCAAATGGTAAAACTAAAGGAAAACCAAACACAATAAAAAAGAGAAAATCCAAAAAAATATAAAAGGGAGAAAGAAAAGAAAATAATATCAATAATAAAGTAAAAAAATGAGAAAACAGAAAAGGGGAATTGAATGGAAAAAGTGGAGCAAGAAGGGTTGGCAACACACAAAATACGAAGGGAAAGCCTTGAAATTGGCCGACCGGCTCAATTTTACATCGGTCAATCATGTGAGCGATCGCTTTCCACGTGGTCCCACGCGTCGTCGCGGCATGCTTCCCACCCTTATTTCACTACCTAGCCTTATCTTCTTGAGACCAGACCAAAGCCATCCGCAAAAATCCCCATCGCCTCGCCTTGCTCTCTCCTTGGCTCATGATGACAAGGTCAAGGGGAAATGCGTGATTGAGGTAGGCAATGTCAAA
Source organism: Triticum dicoccoides (assembly GCF_002162155.2). NCBI lineage: Eukaryota > Viridiplantae > Streptophyta > Magnoliopsida > Poales > Poaceae > Triticum > Triticum dicoccoides. The sequence continues at coordinate 713,804,762 of NC_041388.1, read as the reverse complement.
CATGTCCATCAGGAGTCTATACCGCATGTAGAGAATAGAGACCTCCGGACCCGGGTACTGCAATGCTCAACATTGATGGGCGTATATGTTTAAGAATGGTTCTGCGAGCGCGGTATGATCCTTTGAGGCCACTCAGGGGTTATCATCTTTGCTACAATCCGGGCACTTCCCTCCTGCATTGGAGCCATCGAAGCCGAGCCTACTGCAATCCAAGAGGGGATTCGCCTCGCTCTGAGTTGAACGGAGCTAGACTATGTTGTCGAGTCTGACTACGCTGAGCCATCACAATGTTATCGTCACCAGAAAATGATTGATCACCGCACGTATATCGAGTGAATGATATTAGAACTCTTATGTCTGAAGGAAGGAGGATAGAACTTGGTAAGCTTAGGTGGGATGTTAATCTTGCTAGTTATAGCCTCGATTGCATGTGACGATCGCAGCAACGCACTGCTTGTTGGTTGCGTAGTACACCTGAGGAAATTACTTGTGTTGTAAATGCCTTGTAACCTTATTCCTTGATTAATAAAATCCTTTTCCACGCATGCAGAATCTGGGATTTAACAGAAGCTGGATTCATACATTAATGAAATGCATCACCACCATTAGATATCATAGTTCCACAAAGAGGCCTAAGGCAGGGGGACCCCTTGTCCCCCTATCTCTTCCTACTATGTATTGAAGGTTTTTCTGCCATGCTTTATTATGTTGAACACAATGAAAGATTAAAAGGAATCAATATTTGTTTTGAAGCACCTAGCATAAACCATCTTTTTATTCGCAGATGACTCGTTGCTTCTAATGGAGGCAAATGCTAGCAATGCTCATGAAGTAAACCACATACTTGATACCTATGAAGCTTGTTTGGGACAAAAGATCAATGAAGAGAAATCATCAGTCCTATATAGTAAGAACACTAAACCTTGATAGAAAGAGGAAGTAAGACGAATTTTACATGTGTTGGCAGAGGGCTTGACAACAAAATATCTAGGACTACCAACCTACATTGGGAAAGCAAGGAAAATGACCTTTGAGTATATAAAGGAGAAAGTGTGGAAAGGATACAAGGCTGGAAAGAGAAGATGTTGTCAAAAGCGGGAAATGAGATTCTAATTAAGGCAATAGCACAAGCAATACCAGTGTATACAATGGCATGCTTCGACATAACAAAGGCCATGTACGAGGAACTGAGCTCCACGATGGGTCGATATTGGTGGAGCCAAATGGATAAGCAAAACAAAATCCATTAGGCGTCATGGGAAAAATGGTGAAACTGAAGAAAGACGACGGATTGGGCTTTAGAATTTTATACTCCTTTAATCGTGCTATGCTAGCTAGGCAGGCTTAGAGAATATTACAGAATCCTTCATCATTGTGTACGAGGGTCCTGAGTGCGAGATACTACCCAGGAAAATCACTGTTAGAAGCCACCCCCAATGGTGGTATCTCTTATGCTTGGAGGAGTATCCTTAAGGGGATTCAACTTTTGAAGAGGGGCATTATTTGGAGGGTAGGTGATGGAGAAAATATTGAGATTTGGGAGGACCCCTGGATCCCAAGAGGAGTTACAAGAAGAGTGTTCACGCAAAAGGGAAAGAATCTGATAACAAGAGTGGCTGAATTAATATATCTCAACACAAATACACGGGATACTCAATTTTCCTGACAAACCTTTCTATCTCAACACAAATACACGGGATTCAACTTTGGGCCTATCATTTTGACAAAAAAAGGTATTTTCTCTATGAAATCCGCTTATAGAGTAGCACTGGCCACTAGAGATCGAGAATCTTCGCTTGGATTAACATATTCCTCGAATGCAATTGATGAAAGGAGTGATTTCGAGAAATTTATAGGCACTACCACTTCCAAATAAAGCCATACACTTTATGTGGCTGGTGACAAACTACATCCTACCATTGCGCAAAAAACTGCATCATAGAGGTATGCAAGTTGATACCCTATGTCCTGTGTGTCATAGATATGATGAGGGTGGAGGCCACTGCTTTCTAAAGTGCAAAAGAGTGAGAGCCATTTGGAGGCAAGTTCAACTCGAACGTGTCAGGCTCCAATTATTACATTTTCAAATTCGTTTAATTTCATGGAGGACATTCTTGATCTCAATAAGGAAGAAAAGCTAAACACAGCAACTCGTCTTGGTTGTGAGGGGTGATGTTAGAAACTGATTTAGTTTCGTTGAAGCACGCCGTCTCTTCTGAAGCCGATGATTTGTGTGCTTTAGGTGTTGTGTTTAGGAAAATAAAGTTCCAGCCAAGGGTTTGTGTGCCTGATGTATTTATATTTATTAAACACTATCCAAGGTCTTGTAATCAGGCTGCTCAGATTTTAGCTGCATATATATGGCACGCCTCTAGGCTCTAGATATGGGGACTTGTGAATCCAAATTTTGTATCAGACGCTGTAACTGTTGACTTGTCCAGCCGTGTTATATAATGGATGGATGGAATTTCTATCAAAAAGAATCTGTTTAAAAAATAAATAAATAAAAGTTGCAGCTTCCGTTGGATGGGTTTGGCCAGGGTAGAGATATGAGCCCGTAGCCTAGGGCAGGGCAGTTGTACCGTGCCGCCGGCCACACCTTGGTCGTCTCAACGTCGCCGAGCATCGCCCGGCTGGTTTTGCCGCTAGAATAGAATTGGGGCGGCGGTGGATTGAATTTGGATGCGTCTCGGTCCATCTCTCGCGTGTCTGCTGCTTCGTTCGTCACCAGATCCGTCCTCCACTCGCCTATACATACGGCACTCATGCCAAGTTATTATTAGAATCTTATCAAGTATATCAACTTGCTGTCCTCCTCCTACTTTTGCTTCACAATGCACAACAACTTAGTTTGCTTATCAATGTACAACTATCTGAATGCCTTTGCTGTAGGACATTCTCTGCAGCATCCTGTCACGGTTGCCTATAAAGGAAGCCGTGCGACTGACGAGCATATTGTCGGAACACTGGAAACATCTTTGGCGCTGCCACTCAAATCTAGAATTCACTCTTAGATCAATGTTGCCGCTTCCTCGTACCAATGGACCCAACGATGTTGGGCTGTGGAAACGAGAGTTTATTCACAGAGTTGATGCAGTCCTGCAGCAACACAGTGGTGTAGGGGTTGACAACATTCAGTTTAAGGCTCCATGTGACGATGAGCATGGGGAATCGCTAGTTGTCGGATGCTCACAAGGTTACAAATATCTCATCTTTCAAACAAGCTTAAGCATCTTTAGCAAAACTGGAGCTGGCGCTACACATCCTCAGACTCAGAGACGCCGTCGTGCTGGAGTCGATCAAGATAGACCCAGAACCTGCGGCCGCCCCCGCTGGTCTTACCCGACTGGCGCGCACAGAGGCTCCTCATTTTGTGGACGGCTACCAAGTCGCCCGGGAGTTCCTTCTCAGCAGAGACTGCCGCGATGTTGTCCACGTCGCAAAGCCTCTCGCCTGTCTGAGGCCGCCGCTCACGCTCGGCGCCAGCACGCGTATTGATGCAGCCCAACGTGCATATTTCTTTGCAGCTCTGCGTACAAGAGACGCGGAGAATGCGGCTTTCTGAAGCTATACATACACCGGTGACATTTGGTAGCATTCATTCATTCAGAGTCAAAACTCTTTCTGTTGAACTCCATCCATTTCCATTTGGTAGCATTCATTCATTCAGAGTCAAAACTCTTTCTGTTGAACTCCATCCATTTCCATTTGGTAGCATTCATTCATTCAGAGTCAAAACTCTTTTGTTCGATCATGGAAAAGAAAAAAATTATAGACGTCTAATTTTCATTTCAGTTCAGGTCGCATTATTTATTGTCCAATGTCTGGTTGACACGTGTGTATATTTTTTTTCTAGTTCATTCTGTGTCCCAGGAAACATTCATCTGATTTTTATTCGGGGTTGTGGTAGTATTCTCTCTTGGACTCTGTTTCCGACGTCCCACTGCCAGGTTTTCGAACCCATTCCGAACCGGCGCCGTGAGCTACAACTTCATTAAGCTGAACAACAATTAAACTTCATTAACCTGTGCATTGTTGCACAATTGCTTCAGTTTTTGGAATGAGAAAAGACTATACAACTGTCCTTTTCACATGAGGAAAAAATTCAGGATTTATTTCCTTTTTTTTTGTGCATTTTTCTTTTCCTTTTCTTTCTTATTTACGGTGTGCCCATCTGTGTGGCGGGACGGCCCCTGTCTTTTGTTTCGTTTTTTTCAATTTTTTTCTATTCCTTTTTTCTCTTGACAATAATTCAGGATTTAAAAACATTGCAAAATTTCAAAAAAGATTCAAGGAATCATAAAATGTTCATGATTTTTAAAAATGTTCGCGGATTAAAAAAAAATCGTGATTGGAGCCGGCCCAGCGAAGGACGGGCATTGGTTTTTCTCCTTCATCATTTTTATTTTTTATTACCTTTAGTTAAGTTTCTAAAATGGAAAATTTATTTAAATTTTAAAAATTGTTCACTGCGTATTAGAAATTTTTTAAAAGCAGTGTAAAAATTGTGTTCGAAAAACTTTTAAATAAGTGTTTATCTCTTTTTAAGTAGCGTTTCTTTTTCTGCTAGGCAGAACTCTTCGTCAACCGTTTCGCTCCTCCCACAACCGGTTCCTCCATTGATTTTTCTTTTCATTTAGCCGGTTTTTTTCCACCACACCATATTTGGCTGCATATTCCAAGTACGCCACTAAATCACATTCATTTACTTATCTTTTGTAGAACTACATCAACTCCACCTTAATTAACTTACTTTTTGCAATAACGTGGAATTACACCACTCAATTCCACGTCATATTTCATCGCACCTTCTGGTATGCCGCTTAATCACATTAAATTACTTACATGCATGAGCCAACGTGGCAACGCACGGGCACGTATCTAGTAGTATTTAAAATATTGTTTGTCAGATTTAAAAAATGTTTGGATGTTTCAAAAATATTTGTGCATGAGCCAGACAACTCAAAAAACTTTGCACCTTTCAAAAAATGTACATGTCATTTAAGAAAAATATTCACATGTTTCAAAAAATATTTGAGACATTTTTCTAATAATGTTTATGCAATATAACAAGATGGTTTGTGTTGCTTATGAAAATGTTTTGTACCATTCGAGAAAATGTTCGACACGTATTTGTATTTTCTCAATGTGTATTCAAAATATAATTTGAAACAGATATATGAAAAAAAATGATTTTTTTTGTATTTGAAAAATATTTAATGTGAAATGAAAATAATGTTCTAGAAGTATAAAAAAGTATAGGGTGTATGAAAACAAAATAGGCATGTATTGTTAAGAAAGGAAAAGACAAAGAAGAATAAAACCACCGAATACTGACACATAAAGCGGCTGAAAACCGATGTAGAAAAGAAAAGGAAAATTAGAAGAGACCCGGAAAAATGGATAAAAGACACACAGAAAACAAAAAATAACACATGAAAAATTCTAACCGGTCCAAGAGATCTATAGAACATTCTCAAAAAAGTTTTAATAGGTTGGCCCGCGAAAAGGAAAAGGCCCGGGGACAGAAGGCAGAAGGAATTTCTTGACGGACGCTCATTGCGTCAAGTTATCGCTGTTTCAAGACGGGCCGGCGCAACTACCAGATAGCGCACGCGCTACAGTGCCGGTTTTGGGTACTTTCTGGAAGATTCCTGCCGGTTTTGGGAACCTTCCAGAAGGTTCATGAACCGGTTTTTCAATGGGTTTTTCCTGTTTATTTTTTCATTTTTCTTTTCTGTTTCTTTTTTTTTCTCTTTTTTTCTTTCTTTTTTCCTGTTTTTCAATGTTCACGTTTTAATTTTTGTTCGGGAGTTTTAAAAGATGTGCGCAAATTAAAAAATTATTCATGTTTGGAAATTTTGTTCGGGAGTTTCAAAAAATGTTCCCAAATTTTATAAAATGTTCTTGTATCCAAATATTGATTTGAAATTTGAAATATGTTCTTGCTTTCTATTTTGGGGGTATTTAAAAAATGTTCAGGTTTTCCAAAATTTGCTTGCATCCATCGAAATATTTGAGTTTTTTTTATTTTATTCAAAATTTCGAAAAGTGTTCACTGTTTCAGACGGCCTTCAATTTGTTTTCTCAAAAGAACGGTTTGCGCACAATTTTTTTGAAACGTTCTGATATGCGTTGAGTTTGGTTCTTAAGACTTTGCGCGGCATTATCAACCAGGTGGGTCTGTGGCTCAACTGGCTAGCCATACTTGTTTGAAGCATGCGGTCTTAGGCTCGAACCTTGCTCGACATTCTGCCGCAGAGAGCGGCAGATAGGATCTCTCAAGGCAGAATACGCCTCAGTGTATGCTAGATGTAGCTCGCACTCTAATATAAGGAATTCCTTGTTCTTCGCTCCTCTTGCCATGGATAATCTCTATAATGCCCACGGTTGAGCGACATGGGCCCACCCACACGCTCAGCGGCCCCTGGTTTTGGGAGATTTTTTTTTTATAATTTTCCTCTTTTGTGCAGGTTTGATGGTTTTTCTTTGTCTTTTTCTTTTTAGTTTTTTTTTCTTATTTCAAATCCATGAACAGCTTTTAGAGTTAGGAGCATACTTTTTTTAAAAAAAATTGAACATTAAAAATTAAATGTATTGAAACTACACAGGGAAGTAAATGCTTTTTGTAAGGTGAACCACATGTCATTCGTTCAATAATAGGAGTACATACCCACATGTAACCACGATCTAGAGGCAACTAGAAGCACAATTGGCACAAAACCTTTGCTAAAATAACCCGGTAAAAAACAAGAAAGTCCACGGGGCCTAAAAGTTAAATAACCAAAAGCCACTGGCATAAATGAGACGTTGCCGGACATATATAGGAGATACACCACCATCTCGTGCAGGAGGGAAGAAGCGCTATAGCAAGCAGAGTTGCATCGTGAGTCGATGAAGTAGGTCGTCGTGTGGCCTGAGACTTTGTGGCTTCTCGGGCGGGGATCTTTCCCACGCTCCCAGGTCCGCGACTTCTCCATCTTCACCCGACACAGTTGGAGATTAGACCTGTAGTCACCTTCCTGCAACCGCCAAACACATGCCAAGCCGGTAATCTTCCAGATCAGGTCACTACCATCGCGCTTGAAGAAGACAACACCAATAAACCCTACTGCATCCGAAACAAGGCCAGCGGTCCAAACAAATAGCACCAGACCAAACACATTGGAACGGTGTAGTCGAAGCACAACGAGACTTCACAAAGTAGTCGCCACAGCCGCATGAACCATGCTTGACCAACAAACCTACCAAATCGACCACAGAGGCACTTCATTTACCCTTGTGGTCGCCACCACTAGAGATGAAGCCATGGCCAGCCGAAACCTAATAAGCAAGCTAGTCCTAAAACTACCGCTAATACACCCCTCACACGCAGGGTTCGTTGAACGGGAAGGAGAGAGCCACGGGAGACAACGCCGGCAAATGGAGGCGCCAATGGGTTTCGCTTGTTTCCATCGGCACGGGAGGAGCGAGGTGGGTGGTTTGAGAAGGAACAATGCAATGTAGTGTATGTATGAATTGTGCAAACATAAAATGGGTGTTTTTTTTTTTTGAAGTTAACATAAAATGGGTGTTGATGCCACCAGCTTCTTTTCTTGGGTATATATATATACTGCTGCCGGTGCCACGTGTCCCAACTTTTAGTAAGTTGGGCAAGAACTTATAGAGGACGACCCAAGGAAGGATTGGCCTCGATCGCAACATATAATAGGCTAGTAATTACTGCTCGCAATAATAATATACAGGTTATTTTTGGAAGGAATTAATTCGCCCATAAACAGATAAACATGAAAGGTCTCCCTCATCTCATCATCCCCTTGTTGTGATTGATCAACATGAGATGAGAGGCCGAACTTGGATTTGCTAGCCAAGTAATCTCGATCGGTTGGTGTCAGATCACGGCAGCCTCCCTCTCCGGCCCCTAGCAATCTCGATCGACCCATCTCCAAACTAAGCAATCCAATGGCGTGCGGGTACAAGGCGGCGGCGGCGTGCTCCTCCTCCTCCTCCTCCTCGTGGCCTCTCTCGCCACGGTTACCAGTAAGTAAAACCTTGGCAGTAAAACCTTGGCGGTGGCGGCGGCGGGCATGTTGATTGATGATGATGATGCATGCTTCTGTATTTTCTTGCATTGACCATTTTTTTTTGCTTAATAAAATTATTAGGGTGTGCGTGGGTGGGTGACTACGCGTCGGACCACGGGTGCGGCAAGACGTTCGTGGAGGCGCTGTGCGACCCGGCGGACGCGGCCCAGAACCATAGCCAGGCTGCGGACGCGGCCCAGAACCATAACCAATGCTATATAACTACAACGGCTGCGGCGGCGGCCGCTGCGTCTACGTCGCCACCGCCAGGGGATGCTACTGCAAGCCATAGCCCTAGCAATCGCTCCATCCTCCAAGTCGATGATGTATGTGTTCCCTCGTTGAATTGAATAAATTGAAGAAATTGCTGCTGGGAACACAGAGCATGTTGATGTTGGTTTTTCAACATGCATGATTTATTTGATCGCGATCGAGGGAGAAAAAAATGATTTACAACAATGCAGTAAATCTTTTCCTTAAAGCCTGCGGATCGCGATCGATCAATATTCGGTGCCTGCCATGTGATGTATGGGACACACACTCGATGCTCTTCTTTTCTTCTTCTTCTTTTTTATTTATTAGGAACCAACGTTGTATGCTTGACAGGAAATCAATTTTATCCATTAGTTTTTTTTTCTTTTTTCTTTTTCAGAATTGTCGCCATCTTTTTTCATCCAAAACAAAGGTCATATATAGGTCCAAGGTTTGGGTCATGAATATTGCCCAACCAAACATGTCTACCTACGCCTAGGTTACAAGTAAACTTGACGAGATTATGAGTCTCAAAATTAAAGTTGATAAAAGAACAAGAAATAAAACTATTACAATGATTCATCATCTCATATTTTATCCATTTGTTGCATGGAACGCACGAGGAATACATACATTACTTGGCGCTCATTACTTTCAGGGCAGCACAGCCCAGCCCGGCCCAGCTCAGCCCAGGTGGAACAGCCAAAAGAAGCCGCAATTCCCCATGGGCTGGGACGCCATATCGTCCGTCCGCAGCTATGGACCTGGCCTTGGGAGATCCTATTTGCCGCAAATAGTCCCCAGTTCGCACAGACCTCGCCCGATTGGGCCGGCCATTGGGTTCAAACCCTTACCGTATGGTCGGGCGCAAAAACTCTGAGAAAAATAAGTGCGAGCCGGATTCGATCCGGAGAGCTGCTGTAGAGGACGGAGAATCCTGCCAGTCGAGCTGACTGACTGGTAACAAAAGAGAAGCAACGTAACTCAACATTACTCAAAAGAAATTAAGAAACAGCTAAAATTTATTAAATTCCAATTTCTTTTGAAAATGCGAGTAATTTTTTGAAACCACGAAACAATCTTTAAAAAAGGGGAACAAATTTTGAAAAACAAGAACAAAAAATTGAAATTCTGAACAAAATTTGAAAATTCTAACTAACTTCTGGGAAACATATGAATTATAAACCTCCAAACTTTTTTGAAAACACAAACAAATTTATAAATTCAAAACTTTCTTTTGAAAATAAACAAAATATGAAATAAATTTTTTGCACAACACAAACAAAATTTAAAATTCACAACATTTTTTATGAAAATGTGAACACTTTTTGAAAATACGAACAAAACTTTGAAACTCCAACATTTTTCCACATGATTTTCTTTGGAAATTCCGAATATATTTTTAACATTGCAAACAATTTTCAAAAAGATGAACAAAATTCTAAATTTTCGAACATGAACAAAACTCCAATTTTATTTGAAGATATGAACAGATTTTACATTTCCAAACATTTTTGGAAATTGTGAACAAAATTTTGAAAATGTGAACAAAACTTATAATTTTTCAAAATCTTTTTGAATTTTAATAAAAAATTTGAAAACAGGAACGTTTTTGAAATTGTGAACAAAATTTTGAAAATGTGAACATTATTTCAAAATTGAACAAAGTTTGACCACAAGAACAGTTTTCAAAATTCTGGATAATATTTGAACTTTTCAAAAAGCTTAAAAAGAAAAAGTAAAGTAGGATCAAAATAGAAAATAAAAAAAAAAGAAAACGAGAAAAAAGAAAGAACAGAAAAGGACAGTGAAGAAAACCCGAAAAAACTAGCAGAAGGAACTAATTATTTTTTGGGAATTCCACAAACTGGTTTTAAGTTTTGTCTCCGCTGTTTGTTCTTTAGGTTTAGCGTTGTTATTCATTCTTTAGGGCCAGTCGTGGTGGCTGGCGTGACATGTACGTCTATAGGAGGTGGTGCAAACTGTGTTTGTGGTTTTTTTATCTCGCCAAACGAAACTACCGTAAATGAGCTGGCCCAGGATAAGCCGCGCTCTGTGCGAAGCCGCTACAGAGAATTCCCCTGGCCTTAGCCTATCTGTCCATTCTTTCTGTTGCATTGCATTATGGCCCAGTCCAGTTTTTCCTCTCTGATCTCTACAGAAGTGGTTGGGAGCTCCTTTTTTTTTTGAAGCAGGAGCTCCTTTTTTTTTGAGAATTAGTGGTTGGGAGCTCCTGTTCGGTGCTTTCGGCGCTACTTATCGCAACTGGCGCTCGCAGCGCAAAATAGCGAGAAACAGGATTCGATCCCTACCTGGTAACTTCACACCTTTTAGGCAATAACCACTAGGACGCCTACTCTTTCTTGTCCACTATGAGGAAAATACTCTATTTGACTTCTCTTAATACAACATTAGCATGTAGGAGCAATATATACCCAGTTTGTTATGCATATTATTTTATGATATAAATAAAAAAGAATACACAATAAAAAAATGAACTTGAAGAAAGTTCATAAATTTTAAAACATTCGTACAAAGTGAAAAAGGTTCGTCAATTTGAGAAAAGTTCACGAATTTGAGAAAAAGTTCACGAATTCTGAAAAAAAACGTCATTGTTTTTTTAAAAAATTAATCTATTCTGAAAATATTTCATAGATTCTCAAAAAGTTCACAAAATTTAGAAAAAAGTACATCAATTTCGGAAAAATTTCGTCCAATTTGGGAAAAAGTTCGCGAATTTTGGAAAATAGTTCATCAATTTTTAAAAAAGTTCACCAGTTTTGCAAAAAAATTCTTCCATTTTGAAAAAAGTTCATCAAATTTGGCAAAAGTTCATCGAATTTTAAGAAAGTTCATCAAATTTGAAAAAAGTTCATTAATTTTAAAAACGTTCATCCAGTTCTAAAAAAATAGTTCATGAAATTCAAAAAGAGTTCATCGATTTTGAGAAAGTTCACCAAATTTGAAAAAAGTTCACTGAATTTTGGAAAAGGTCATCGAATTTTAAAAATGTTCATCAACTTTTCAAAAAAAATCATGGGATTTGAAATGGAGTTCATCCAATTTGAAAAAATTTCATCAGATTGTAAAGAAAAGTGCATCAAAGTTGAAATGAGTTCTTCAAATTTGAAAAAAGTTGATCAAATCTAAAAGAGTTCATGTATTTCACATGACAGTCAGTTTAGTGCATAAACTTGTAAAATACATGTTTCTGGTCATCTAACTTGTCCTCTCATTCATATACGGTGCTCTCTATCATATCCGGCCGTATCCTTACGCGTGCCAACATGGCGGGGCCCATTGTCAATGGCTGAGGTGGCGGTCATCCGCGCACACTGTTTTTTTTCTTCAGATATTACCCTGAGGTGGCGGGGCCCATTGTCAACATTGTTGCGCGCGGTGGGATTCGAACCACGACTGGCCGCGGTTCGCCCCGCATAGATAGCCACCACTGAAGTTTGTTTCAGCCAAAAAAAATAGCTTTATAGAACCAGACCATACAAATTAAAGTCAAATCAGAACGTAGAAAAGCGGGCGTTCTAACCAACGTTCTAACCAAATCAAATTAATCCCTGCTTCGAACCAGCAACCCGTTCCAATAAAGCGGGCGTTCTAACCAACGTAACTGATGTTACTTCATGTTTATTTGAGGCTACTAAGGTATATCCAAGTGAAAAAGTACACATTCTGAACTATATTTTCTTTAGTGTAAAAAAAGAACTATATTTTCTTTTATCAAGATTTTTAAATTTAAAATTATTTGAATTCAAACAAAATTTCCATTGATTTGTCTAAACTTTTTCATTACTAAAACCGAAGTTAGTAGGACTACTATTATGAGAAAAAAAAATCAGACCTCGGGCTTGAGGGCGCACTCCAAAGGAAATTTGGATACATTCATTCTGAAGTATATTTTCCTTTATCTACATAATTCACATTCAAACAAAAATTTCATTGATTTGTCCTAAAAAATTAGACACATTTATTTTGACCTATACTTTTATTTATCTTGATTTTCAAATTTTAAATTATGTACATTCATTCTGCACTATGTTTCCTTTTATATAAATATTTAAATTTTAAATTATTCGTATTCAAACAAAAGTTTTGTTGATTTTCCCGAAAGAATTTACATACATTCATTCTATACTATATTTCCTTTTATCTAGATTTTAAATTTAAAATTATTGAAATTCAAATCAAAATTTTGTTGGTTTGTCCAAAATAATTTACGTTCATTCATTCTGCACTATTTTTTCAGGAATATATGTTTAAAGTTAGGTACTATGTGCAAAAATATCTATATGTGCAAAACAAAATTATACATAATTTGCTGGCATTGGGATGCATAAATTTGAAACTATACAATACGAAAGATAAATTTTGTTTATGTTGTCAAGTGTCATTATGGCCAGATGGTTGGCACTTGTACACGAGGCGAGCTTTTAAGATCATATTTTCGAACCGTGGCTTCCCCTTTTGAGCACACCCTTCCATACGTTGGCGCACGTATGGATACAACCGGATAGAGTGGGAAACACCGTATATGAACGAGACGACAAGTTAGATGACCAGAAACACGTATTTTACAAGTTTATGCACCAAACTGACCGTCGCATGCAAGTTCTATGACTTCTGGTATATTTACCTCATAAAAAAGCATGCATTAAAGAAAACAAAAAGAAGAAACAGAAAAGGATAAAAAAAATAAAAGGAAAAAAAATAACAAACCGAACTAAATAGTCATGTCTCTTATCTTATCCGGCACTTCGAACAACATTCATTCACCAAATTATATAACTCATATAATACTAAATAGTCATCGAACGTTAAGCATGCGGACCCTACGGGTTCGAGAACTATGTAGACATGACCGAGACATCTCTCCGGTCAATAACCAATAACGGAACCTGGATGCTCATATTGGCTCCTACATATTCTACGAAGATCTTTATCGGTCGAACCGTAATGACAACATGCGTTATGCCCTTCGTCATCGGTATGTTACTTGCCCGAGATTCGATCGTCGGTTTCTACTTACCTAGTTCAATCTCGTTACCGGAAAGTCTCTTTACTCATTCCGTAATACATCATCCTGTAACTAACTCATTAGTCACTTTGCTTGCAAGGCTTCTTATGATGTGCATTACCGAGAGGGCCCAGAGATACCTCTTCAATACTCGGAGTGACAAATCCTAATCTTGATGTATGCCAACCCAACAAACACCTACAGAGATACCTGTAGGGCATCTTTATAATCACCCAGTTACGTTGTGATGTTTGATAGCACACAAGGAATTCCTCCGGTATCCAGGAGTTACATAATCACATAGTTGAAGGAATATGTATTTGACATGAAGAAAACAATAGCAATAAAACTGAATGATCAATATGCTAAGCTAACGGTGGGTCATGTCCATCACATTATTCTCCCAGTGATGTGACCCCGTTATCAAATGACAACTCATGTCCATGGTTAGGAAACCTTAACCATCTTTGATCAACGAGCTAGTCAAGTAGAGGCTCACTAGGGACTCAGTGTTTTGTCTATGTATTCACACATGTATTAAGGTTTCCGGTCAATACAATTCTAGCATGAATAATAAAAATTTATCATGAATAAGGAAATATAAAATAACAACTTTATTATTGCCTCTAGGGCATATTTCCTTCAGTCTCCTACTTGCACTAGAGTCAATAATCTAGATTACATTGTAATGATTCTAACACCCATGGAGTCTTGGTGCTGATCATGTTTTGCTCGTGGAAGAGGCTTCGTCAACGGGTCTGCAACATTCAGATCTGCATGTATTTTGCAAATCTCTATGTCTCCCTCCTTGACTTGATCACGGATGGAGTTGAAGCGTCTCTTGATGTGTTTGGTTCTTTTGTGAAATCGAGATTCCTTCGCCAAGGCAATTGCTCCAGTATTGTCACAAAAGATTTTCATTGGACCCCATGCACTAGGTATTACACCTAGATCGGATATGAATTCCTTTATCCAGACTTTTTCATTTGCTGCTTCCGAAGCGGCTATGTACTCCGCTTCACACGTAGATCCTGCCACAACGCTCTGCTTGGAACTGTACCAACTAACATCTCCACCATTCGATGTAAATACGTATCCGGTTTGTGACTTAGAGTCATCCGGATCAGTATCAAAGCTAGCATCAATGTAACCATTTACGACGACCTCTTTTTCACCTCCATAAATGAGAAACATATCCTTAGTCCTTTTAGGTACTTCAGGATGTTCTTGACCGCTATCAAGTGATCCACTCCTGAATTACTTTGGTACCTCCCTGCCAGACTTATAGCAAGGCACACATCAGGTCTGGTACACAGCATAGCATACATGATAGAACCTATGGCTGAGGCATAGGGAATGACTTTTATTTTCTCTCTATCTTCTGAAGTGGTCGGGCATTGAGTTTGACTCAATTTCACACCTTGTAACACAGGGCAAGAACCCTTTCTTTGAGTGATCCATTTTGAACTTCTTCAAAACTTTATCAAGGTATGTGCTTTGTGAAAGTCCTATTAAGCGTCTTGATCTATCTCTATAGATCTTGATGCCTGATATATAAGCAGCTTCACCGAGGTCTTTCATTGAAAAACTCTTATTCAAGTACCCTTTTATGCTATATCATTCCAATCAACAATATGTCTTCTACATATAATATTAGAAATGCTATAGAGCTCCCACTCAGTTTCTTGTAAATAAAGGCTTCTTCGAAAGTCTATATAAAACCGTATGCTTGGATCACCTCATCAAAGCATATATTCCAACTCTGAGATGCTTGCACCAGTCCATAGATGGATCGCTGGAGCTTACAAACTTTGTTAGCACCTTTAGGATCGACAAAACCTTCTGGTTGCATCATATACAACACTTCTTTAAGAAATCCATTAAGGAATGCAGTTTTGACGTCCATTTGCCAGGTTTCATAATCATAAAATGCGGCAATTGCTAACATGATTTGAACAGATTTAAGCATTGCTACGTGTGAGAAAGTCTCATCATAGTCAACTCCTTGAACTTGTTGAAAACCTTTTGCAACAATTCGAGCTTTGTAGACAGTAACATTACCATCAGCGTCAGTCTTCTTCTTGAAGATCCATTTATGCTCTATGGCTCGCCGATCATCGGGCAAGTCAACCAAAGTCCATACTTTGTTCTCGTACATGGATCCTATCTCAGATTTCATGGCCTCAAGCCATTTATCAGAATCTGTGCTCATCATCGCTTCTTCATAGTTCGTAGGTTTGTCATGGTCTAGTAACATGACTTCCAGAACAGGGTTACCGTACCACTCTGGTGCGGAACATGCTCTATTCGACCTACGAGGACCTGTAGTAACTTGATCTGAAGTTTCATGATCATCATCATTAGCTTCCTCTCTAGTTGGTGTAGGCATCACGTGAACGGATTTCTCTGGTGAGCTACTTTTCAATCCGAGAGAAGGTACAATTACCTCATCAAGTTCTACTTTCCTCCCACTCACTTCTTTCGAGAGAAACTCCTTCTCTAGAAAGTTTATATTTTTGGCAACAAATATCTTGCCTTCAGATTTGTGGTAGAAGGTGTACCCAATTGGTTCCTTAGGGTATCCTATGAAGACGCACTTCTCCGATTTGGGTCCGAGTTTATCAGGCTGAAGCCTTTTGACATAAGTGTCGCAGACCAAACTTTAAGAAACGACATATTAGGTTTCTTGCCAAACCATAGTTCATACGGTGTCGTCTCAACTATTTAGATGGTGCCCTATTTAACGTGAATGAAAATGTCTCTAATGCATAACCCCAAAATGATAGTGGTAAATCGGTAAGAGACTTCATATACTGCACCATATCTAATAAACTACGGTTATGACGTTCGGACTCACCATTATGTTGTGGTGTTTCAGGTGGCGTGAGTTGTGAAACTATTCCACATTGTTTTAAATGAAGGTCGAACTCGTAACTCAAATATTCGCCTCCACGATCAGATCGTAGAAACTTTATTTTCTTGTTATGATGATTCTCCACTTCACTCTGAAATACTTTGAACTTTTCAAATGTTTCAGACTTGTGTTTCATTAAGTAGATATACCCATATCTGCTCAAATCATCTGTGAAGGTTAGAAAATAACAATACCTGCCACGAGCTTCAACACTCATCGGAACGCATACATCGGTATGTATTATTTCCAAGTCATTAGCTCACTCCATTGTTCCAGAGAACGGAGTTTTAGTCATCTTTCCCATGAGGCATGGTTCACAAGTATCAAATGATTCATAATCAAGTGATTCCAAAAGCCCATCTAAATGGAGTTTCTTCATGCGTATACACCAATATGACCTAAACGGCAGTGCCACAAATATGTTGCACTATCATTATCAACTTTGCATCTTTTGGCATCAATATTATGAATATGTGTATCACCACAATTGATATTCAATAAAAATAGACCACTCTTGAAGGGTGCATGACCATAAAAGATATTACTCATATAAATAAAACAACCATTATTCTCTGATTTAAATGAATAACCGTCTCGCACTAAACAAGATCTAGATATAATGTTCATGCTCAACGCTGGCACCAAATAACTGTTATTCAGGTCTAAACCTAGTCCCCAAGGTAGATGTAGAGGTAGCGTGTCGACGGCGATCACATCGACCTTGGAACCATTCCCGACGCGCATCTTCACCTCATCCTTAGCCAATCTTCGTTTAATCCGTAGCCCCTCTTTCGAGTTACAAAGATGAGCAACCAAACCAGTATAAATACCCAGGCGCTACTACGAGCATTAGTAAGGTTCACATCAATAACATGTATATCAAATATACCTTTGTTCACTTTGCCAACCTTCTTATCCGCCAAATACTTGGGGCAGTTCCGCTTCCAGTTACCAGTCCCTTTGCAGTAGAAGCACTCAGTTTCAGGCTTGGGTCCAGATTTGGGCTTCTTCCCAGGAGTGGCGACTTGCTTCCCTTGCCCTTTTTCTTGAAACTAGTGGTCTTGTTAACCATCAACACTTGATGCTCCTTCTTGATTTCTACCTCCGCAACTTTGAGCATAGCGAAGATCTCAGGAATTGTCTTATCCATCACTTGCATATTATAGTTCATCAAGAAGCCTTTGTAGCTTGGTGGCAGTGATTGATGAACTCTGTCAATAACACTATCATCCGGAAGATTAACTCCCAGCTGAGTCAAGTGATTATGATACCCAGACATTTTTGAGTATGTGTTCACTGACAGAACTGTTCTCCTCCATCTTACAGCTATAGAACTCATTGGAGACTTCATATCTCTCAACTCGGGCATTTGCTTGAAATATTAACTTCAATTCCTGGAACATCTCATGTGGTCCATGACATTGAAAACGTCTTTGAAGTCCTGATTCTAAGCCGTAAAGCATGGCACACTGAACTATCGAGTAGTCATCAGATCGAGCTTGCCAGACGTTCATAACATCAGCGTCTATTCCTGCAGCAGACCTTTCACCTAGCGGTGCATCAAGGACATAATTCTTCTGTGCAACGTACCTATAATTTATGAAGTACTCATGCTGTTTTATTATCATTCTTGGATGTTTTATAATCATTTTATAGCAACTTTATATCATTTTTTGGGACTAACCTATTGACCCAATGCCCAGTGCCCATGCCAAGTGCCAAGTAAGACCTTTAGAATGGCTTACGGTGATAGTTGATTTGATCTTGCTGAAAAATAGAAACTTTTGTGCTCAGGAAAATAATTCTCATTTTTAAAAGAAGCGCGATAAAATGCTGATTCTTTTTGCAGAATATTAATAGACAAATTACCAAGGGTTTCCTAATTTTTCAGAATTTTTGGAGTAGCATAAATATGGTTGGAGTACAGATTACTACAGACTGTTCTGTTCTTGACAGATTCTGTTTTCAATGCATAGTTTGCTTGTTTTCTAGTTTCTATGGCTTATATTGATCAATATAAATTGTGGAAATTATATGCTATAGTAGGAATTGTGTGTAAACAATTATGAATCTTGTCTTTGATAGTACCAAAGTGAAATGGTTTGCTCTTTATCATACTAACCTATCTCACAAAGTTCCGTTAAGTTTTGTGTGATTGAAGTTTTCAAGTTTTGGGTGAGATATCGATATGAGGGGAATAAGGAGTAACAAGACCCTAAGCTTGGGGATTCCCAAGGCACCCCAATTTAATATCCAAGGAATATCCAAGCAACTAAGCTTGGGGATGCCCCGGAAGGCATCCCCTCTTTCATCTCCAACTTTATCGGTAACCTCACATGGAGCTATGTTTTCATTCATCACATGATATGTGTTTTACTTGGAGCGTCATTTTTTTAGGATTTGCTTGATGTTATTTAGAATATTTTTTGCATCTTTTATTTCAATAAAAGTGGCAATGATAGCCTTTGCCATGCTTATCTTGCAAGTTTACATGTTGTTTGAAAACAGAAAGTTTACCGCTGTTGCAAAAATTCCCTAGAAAAGTCATAATGTGATAAAATGTTGAAATTTTTTGCAAAATGATCTCTATAAATTTTCTACAGGGTGGCAAATTTTCATAAATTTTTGAGTCAGGGAAGTATTGATACTCTTGGATTTTTACAGACTGTACTGTTTTGGCAGATTGCTTTTATGTTTGCATTGTTTGCATATGTTTGCTTGTTTAATGATTCTATTTGAAGATAGGTGTATTAAATATGCAGATGAAGTTAGTGTTCAATGTTGAATAATAATTTTAGTGATTTGCTACAGTAGAGAATGATAAGGTTTTTGCATTGGTTTATACCAATTTATCTCAGGAGTCCTTGTTGAGTTTTGTGTGGATGAAGCTTTTGAGATTTAGGAAAACCGTGATATGAGAGGTATTAAGGAGACACAAAAGCTCAAGCTTGGGGATGCCCAAGGCACCCCAAGATAATATTTCAAGAAGTCTCAAGCATCTAAGCTTGGGGATGCCCTGGTAAGCATCCCACCTTTCTTCTTCAACAATTATCGGTTAGTATCGGTTGAGCCTAAGTTTTTGCTTCTTCACATGATGTGTGCTATTCTTAGAATGCCATTTTATTTTGTTTTTTCTTTCTGTTTTAACAATATACTTAGATCTAAAAGTTTTTAAATAAAACAGAGTCATCAAATAGTGCCAGGGAGGCTAAGTAAGCGGCATTCACACCCCGTCAACGAAGCTCTTTTCTATGTCATTTACTCTTGTGCTTCACTTATATCCTATGACGAAATTGTTGAATAGATTGAATGTCATGAAGTTGAAATCATATCATGCCTTGTGGTAGCCTCACATTGGGTTTAGAAAGTGAAATCTTTTGAGGCTCGACAATCACAATATTGGTCATACAAGCAATTCACGAATAATTAGTATAAGGAAGAGAACTTTCACATGCAAATACACTATCATGGAAATCTTTTGTGATTGTGAGCCCCCATCAAAATATTATATGCCAAAATTGTTGACGTTGGACAATGAAGACAACATAATGGTGTATGTTTGTTCATACTCACATAGAAGTTATATTGCCATAGATCCTTCAACATGTGGTGCTTGCCCCCATCTTGCTAGCCAAAAATTCCGCAGCAAGTAGAGATACTACTTGTGCATCCAAAAACCCTTAAACCCAAATTTTATTTTCAAGAGTCCACCATACCTACCTAAGGATTGAGCAAGATCCTTCAAGTAAGTTGTCATTGGTGTAATAAGGCAATAAAAATTGATTCTAAAAGTGTGAGATCATTTAGTGTAAGAGAAAATGAGCGTTGTACAAACTTGTGATGGCAAAGAATAAAAGCGACAGACTGCATAATAAAGGTTGCTATCATAAGGGGCAATATAATGTGACATTCTTTTGCACTAAGGGGTTGAGCATACAAAAAAAATAAGCGCATGGCAGCCTCTGCTTCCCTCTGCGAAGGGCATATCTTTTTCTTTTTAGTATTTACTTTTATGCAAAGAGTCAAAGTTTTTCTCTCTATTCCTTTTTATTTTTCTATTTTGGCAAGCATCATGTGGTGAGGAAAGATCAAGGCACATATATCCAGTTGGATATGGGTAGCATGAGTTATTATTGTTGACATCATCCTTGAGGTGAATACGTTGGGAGGCGAAATAATAAGCCCTATCTTTCTATTTGTCCGGTTGAAACGTTTTGCTCATGTGTATGTGATGAGTGTTAGCAATCATAGAAGACTATATGATGGTTGAGTATATGGAGTTCTTACTTAAACTATGATGAATAAGTTGAATTACAATTGCTTGGTGACTGAGAACATAGGTTGTTGAGTTTCAAGAGAATTCATTGTTTGAGCCTTAACATGTGAATTGGTTGCTACTTTAACATGAGAAGTTTCATAAGAAAGAATTCCTGATATGATGCTAGGAAAAGTAATTGAAATTATCATTGATCAAACTTATGCACTTTGCTAGCATACACACTTCATAAATTATTTGTTTTATCATTTACCTACTCGAGGATGAGTAGCAATTAAGCTTGGGGATGCTGATACGTCTCCAACGTATCTATAATTTATGAAGTACTCATGCTGTTTTATTATCATTCTTGGATGTTTTACAATCATTTTATAGAAACTTAATATCATTTTGGGACTAACCTATTGACCCACTGCCTAGTGCCAGTTGCTGTTTTTTGCTTGTTTTCTACATCACAACGAAACTTTTTGTGGATTTTTTATGGACCAGAACACCCAAGATGGGCTAGAACAGCACTTGGGGGGTGCCCCGAGGGGGGCACAACCCAACAGGGAATGCCAGGGGCCCCTAGCGCGCCCAGGTGGGTTGTGCCCACCTCGGTGGCCTCCCGCACCCCCTCTTTACACTATAAATTCACAAATATTTCGAAACCCCTCGGGGTTAACCTAGATCAGAAGTTCTGCCGCTGCAAGGCTCTGTAGCCACACCGAAAATCAATCTAGACCCTTTCCGGCACCCTGCCGGAGGGGGGGATCATCTCTGGTGGCCATCTTCATCATCCCAACGACCACGATGATGAGGAGGGAGTAGTCCACCCTCGGGGCTGAGGGTTTGTACCAGTAGCTATACGTTTAATCTCTCTCTCTCTCTCACTCTTGTGTTCTTGAGATGTCATGATCTTGATGTATCGCTGGCTTTGTTAATATAGTCGGGTCATATGGTGTTTTCCCCTCTCTATCTTATTGTGATGAATTGAGTTTTTCCCTTTGAGATTTCGTTGTTATTGGATTGAATACTTTTATGGATTTGAGAACACTTGATATATGTCTTGCAATTGAATACTCGTGGTAACAATGGGGTATCGTATTGATTCACTTGATATATGTTTTAGCACTCAACTCGCGGATTCCCGAGGTGACATTGGGGTAATCTATGCATAGGGATTGATGCAAGTTCTTTTCTTTGTTTCTCCGGTAGAAATCTTGGGGCACTCCCTGAAGTACTTTGTGTTGGATTGAATATTATGAATCTGAATTTGCTTTGGTGTTTTTTTTAGTACGAACTCTTGGTTAGATCGATCGGAAAGAATAGCTTCGTGTTATTTTAGTACGAACTCTAGGATAGATTGATTGGAAAGAATAGCTTTGAGGTGGTTTCGTACCCTACAAACAATTCCGTCTTGTGTTCTCCGCTAGATATGAACTTTGGAGTGATTCTTCGTTGCACGTTGAGGGACGGTTATATGATCCAATTATATTAGCACTGTTGAGAGGTTGCACTAGTGAAAGTACGGACCCTAGGCCTCATTTTCAAGCATTTCAATACCGTTTTTGTGCCCGTTTACTATTTGCTACCTTTCTGTTTTTATTTATTCAGATTATAAAAATATATTTCTACCATCCATATTACACTTTTATCACCATCTCTTCGCCGAACTAGTGCACCTATACAATTTGCCATTGTATTCGGTGTGTCGGGGACACAAGAGATTTCTTGTATTTGGTTGCAGGGTCGTTTGAGAGAGACCATCTTCATCCTACACCTCTCACGGATTGATAAAACTTAGGTCATCCACTTGAGGGAAAATTGCTACCATCCTACAAAAGTCTGCGCTTGGAGGCCCAACACGTGTCTACAAGAATAAAGTTGCATAGTAGACATCATGCAGCAATGAGGATAATCCTCAAGTTACAGACCTAGTCCGTGTAGTTGCTATCATCATCTTTCAACTTAGCATTCTCCAGGAATGCATTAAAATTCAAGGGAACGATAGCACGGGGCATTGATCTACAACATAGATATGCAAAAAATATCAGGACTAAGTTCATGATAAATTAAGTTGAATTAATCGTATTACTTAAGAACTCCCACTTATATAGACATCCCTCAAGTCATCTAAATGATACATGATCCAAATCAACTAAACCATGTCCGATCATCACGTGAGATGGAGTAGTCATCAATGGTGAACATCTCTATCTTGATCATATCTACTATATGATTCACATTCGACCTTTCGGTCTCCAGTGTTCCGAGGCCATGTATGTACATGCCAGGCTCGTCAAGGTTAACCCGAGTATTCTGCATGTGCAAAACTGTCTTGCACCCGTTGTATGTGAACATAGAGTCTATCACACCCGATCATCACGTGGTGTCTCAACACGACGAATTGTCGCAACGGTGCATACTCGGGGAGAACACTTGTACCCTGAAATTTTAGTTAAGGGATCATCTTATAATGCTACCACCCTACTAAGAAAAATAAGATGTATAAAAGATAAACATCTCATGCAATCAAAATATGTGACATGATATGGCCATCATCATCTTGTGGTTATGATCTCCATCTCCAAAGCATCATCATGATCTCCATCGTCATCGACGCGAAACTTTGCTCTTCATCGTAGTGTCGTGGTCATCTCGCCAACTATTGCTTCTACAACTATTGCTAATGCATAGTAATAAAGTACAGCAATTACATGGCGTTTGCATTTCATACAATAAAGATACAACCATAAGGCTCTCGCCGGTTGTCAGATATATTACAAAACATGATCATCTCATACAATAACATTTATCACACCATGTCTTGACCATATCACATCACAACAAGCCCTGCAAAAACAAGTTAGACGTCCTCTACTTTGTTGTTGCAAGTTTTACATGGCTGCTACGGGCTTCTAGCAAGAACCGTTCTTACCTACACATCAAAACCACAATGGTGATTTATCAGGTTTGCTGTTTTAACCTTCAACAAGGACCGGCCGCAGTCAAATTCGATTCAACTAAAGTAGGAGAAACAGACACCCGCCAGCCACCTTTATGCGAAACTAGTTGCATGTCTGTCAGTGGAACTGGTCTCATGAACGTGGTCATGTAAGGTTGGTCCGGGCCGCTTCATCCAACAATACCATCGAATCAAAATAAGACATTAGTGGTAAGCAGTATGACGATCACCTCCCACAACTCTTTGTGTTCTACTCGTGCATATCATCTACGCATAGACCTGGCTCGGATGCCACTGTTGGGAAACGTAGCATGCAATTTCAAAAAAAATCCTACGCTCATGAAGATCTATCTAGGAGATGCATAGCAACGAGAGGGGGAGAGTGTGTTCACGTACCCTCGTAGACCGAAAGCGGAAGCGTTTGACAACGTGGTTGATGTAGTCGAACTTCTTCTATCTTCGACCGATCAAGTACCGAACATACAACACCTCTGAGTTATGCACACGTTCAGCGCGATGACGTCCCTCACCTTCTTGATCCAGGAAGGTGTTGAGGAAGTAGATGAGTTCCGTTAGCACGACGGCATGCTGACGGTGATGGTGAAGTGATTCTTGCAGGGCTTCGCCTAAGCACCGCAAAACTATGACCGGGGTTGTAAACTATG
>NC_041388.1:713758810-713780257 GCF_002162155.2 Triticum dicoccoides | reverse complement strand
GGGGGGGCGCACACGACTAATGATTGTTGTTGTGTTTTCTAGGTGCCCCCTCCCCATGTATATATAGGTAGTAGGAATCCTACTTGGGGACCTCTCCCAATTCGGCCTCCCCCTTTTCCTTATTTTCGGAGGGGGGGAAAGGGAAGAGGGAAGGGATGAAGGAAAGGGGGGGGGACCCCTCTTACTTCTCCCATTCGACATCCTTCCTAAAGGGGGGCACCCCTTGTGGGCTGGTGTGCTCCCCTCCTATAGCCCATATGGCCCATATCTTTCCCCTGGGGGTTCCGGTAACCCCCCGGTACTCCGATAAACACCTGATACTATTCCGAACAGTTTCGGTGTCCGAATACTATCATCCTATATATCAATCTTTACCTCTCGACCATTTTGAGACTCCTCATCACGTCCGTGATCTCATACGAAACTCCGAAAAACATTTGGTCACCAAATTACATAACTCATATAATACTAAATCATCATCAAACGTTAAGCGTGCGGACCTTACGGGTTCAAGAACTATGTAGACAGGAACGAGACACCTCTCCGGTCAATAACCAATAGCGGAACCTCGATGCTCATATTGGCTCCTACATATTCTACGAAGATCTTTATCGGTCGAACCGTAATGACAACATACGTTATTCCCATTTCATCGGTATGCTACTTGCCCGAGATTCGATCATCGGTATCTACATACCTAGTTCAATTTCGTTACTGGGAAGACTCTTTACTCGTTCCGTAATACATCATCCTATAATTAACTCATTAGTCACTTTGCTTGCAAGGCTTCTTATGATGTGCATTACCGAGAGGGCCCAAAGATACCTCTCCGATACTCGGAGCGACAAATTCTAATCTCGATCTATGCCGACCCAACAGACACCTTCGGAGATACCTGTAGAGCATCTTTATAATCACTCAGTTACGTTGTGACGTTTGATAGCACACAAGGCATTCCTCCGGTATCCGGGAGTTGCATAATCTCATAGTTGAAGGAATATGTATTTGACATGAAGAAAGCAATATCAATAAAACTGAATGATCAATATGCTAAGCTAACGGATGGGTCATGTCCATCACATCATTCTCCCAATGATGTGATCCCGTTATAAAATGACAACTCATGTCCATGGTTAGGAAACCTTAACCATCTTTGATCAACGAGCTAGTCAAGCAGATGCTCACTAGGGACTCAGTGTTTTGTCTATGTATTCACACATGTATTAAGGTTTCCGGTCAATACAATTCTAGCATGACTAATACACATTTATCATGAATAAGGAAATATAAAATAACAACTTTATTATTGCTTCTAGGGTATATTTCCTTCAGTCTCCCACTTGTACTAGAGTCCACAATCTATATTACATTGTAATGATTCTAACGCCCATGGAGTCTTTGTGCCGATCATGTTTTGCTCGTGGAAAAGGCTTAGTCAATGGGTCTGCAACATTCAGATCATATGTCATTGATCTTAAATTGAGATTCGTGTGAATAATTTCTTTCTCTTTTTTCCTTTTCTTTTTATACTTGATTCACTCACTTAGATGTGCAATACTTATGGCACATCTAGATGTGCTTTAGCAAAAATGTAATCAATAATCATTTTCCTATGATTATTTTTGAAGATATTATTCCTATGATATAATACAAAAAATCTTTAATTTTTTTCTTCAGAAAATCTGAATCAGGCCCAAACCCTCCATTTAGGCAAACCTTCTCCCTCCTATCCCTCCATGAAATGGGCTAGGCCCATTCCCTTTCTCTTTTTATTTTCTTTTTCTTTTTCTTTGTGCCTATTTCTTGGCAATTCCTAAACGGCGCCTTAAGCGCCTGTTTTAGTTGTTTCGGCAATCAGGTGCATACCCGTTCCACCGCACTGGGCCGGCCCATTTCTTTATTTTGTTTCTGTTTATAAAACGCAAAAAACCTCTACGCGTGGGTGAGATTCGAATATTTTGCAAATCTCTATGTCTCCCTCCTTGACTTGATCACGGATGGAGTTGAAGCGTGTCTTGATGTGTTGAACATAACGATTCAAAAATCTACTGCCCGTAGCTAACTACTAAGAAATTGATCATGGCCAGTACCAACCGAGGTGATTACTTAAAACTAAAGATGCTTTGGGGTAGTAATAAACAACCGTGTGGGTCGAATACAGGCCCGCGAGATCTAAGCCCAAGGGCGTCAGGGCGAGCAGACATGCAGACCAATTCAGTCAATCTCCATATGCAACCGAAGTTCCCATCTCCCAATCACCGCATTGCGGGCCAGGTTGATTCAACTCACCTTGTGATGATCCCATCGGCAAAGAGCAAACCCGTCAGCGGCGTGTGGAGGCGTGCAGGGGCAGACGACATGCATGGGCGGCAACAACGCATTGAGGCCTGGACGACACACAACTCGCTTCGGGCGGCGGCAGCGCCTGAAGAGCAGGTGGCATGCGTGGGCTAGCGACTGTAGCCGAAGTATGGAGGAAGGGGTGGAGCCTCGGCTGCGGCTTCGGGGGATAATGGAAGTCGAGCGACGACGGGCATAGAAACCTAGGGGAGGCGCTGTGGGAGCCCGGGTCAGCGTGTTTTTTACGATGGACAATGTTAATTAATGTAATTTTGACTAGGTAATTGCCCGTGCGTTGCAACGGGGCATAGATATTCTAATGATTCAAAATCAGTGCGTCTAACATATAACGTTAGACTCCACATGCACATCCCGGTACTATACATGACTTGAGCATTTATTGTCATATTGCTAGCATGATGTTTTCATGGCTTGTCCATTTTGTGATGTCATTGCTACGCTAGATCATTGCACATCCCGGTACACCGCCAGAGGCATTCATATAGAGTCATATCTTTGTTCTAGTATCGAGTTGTAAGTAAATAAAAGTGTGATGATCATCATTATTAGAGCATTGCCCTAGTGAGGAAAGGATGATGGAGGCTATGATTCCCCCACAAGTCGGGATGAGACTCCGGCCTTTAAAAATAAATAAAAGAGGCCAAAGAAGCCCAAATAAAAAAGAGAGGCCAAAGAAGCCCACCAAAACAAAAAAAGGAAAAAAATGAGAGAAAAAGAGAGAAGGGGCAATGTTACTATCCTTTTGCCACACCTGTGCTTCAGAGTAGCACCATGTTCTTCATATAGAGAGTCTTTTGAGTTATCACTTTCATATACTAGTGGGAATTTTCATTATAGAACTTGGCTTGTATATTCCAAAGATGGGCTTCCTCAAATGCCATAGGTCTTCCTGAGCAAGCAAGTTGGATGCACACCCACTTAGTTTCAGTTTGAGCTTTCATACACTTATAGCTCTAGTGCACCCGTTGCATGGCAATCCCTACTCCTCACATTGACATCAATTGATGGGCATCTCCATAGCCCGTTGATTAGGCGCGTCGATGTGATACTTTCTCCTTTTTTGCCTTCTTACACAAACCTCCATCATCATATTCTATTCCACCCATAGTGCTATGTCCATGGCTTGCGCTCATGTATTGCGTGAGGGTTGAAAAGGCTGAAGTGCGTTAAAAAGTATGAACCAATTTCTCAGCTTGTCATCGGGGTCGTGCATGATTTGAATGCTTTTTGTGGTGAATATAGAGCGATGGGTATGCGAGGGGAAACTGGATAGATATGGACCACGAAATTTTAGACATGGACCATGGTTTGGGAGCAACCATTGGTGGTCTACCGATGGAAACTAACCACAAAATTTTAGGAGGGACAAAAACGACAGGAGGTGAGAACGGAAACTAAACGCGAGATTTTAGGAGGGACGGAAAAGACCTGCTATTAGGAAGGAAGGGACAGAAAAACTAGCGGGGAGGGGGAGGATGGACGAAGGACCACATGGAACGCGGTCAGCCGGTAGGAAAAGGAACCTTACCAATGTTTTAGATGAGTAGAGAAGATGATGTATGGAAATATTAATTAATATGATTGAGTGACATATGGTAAAGTTAATTAATTCAGATTTGGTCTTTAAAAATTCATTAAATATGTTGGAAATATGCCCTAGAGGCAATAATAAAATGGTTATTATTATATTTCCTTGTTCATGATAATTGTCTGTTGTTCATGCTATAATTGTGTTATCCAAAAATCGTAATACATGTGTGAATACATAGACCACAACATGTCCCTAGTGAGCCTCTAGTTGACTAGCTCGTTGATCAATAGATGGTTACGGTTTCCTGACACTAGTAGAAAATGGACCATTAGTACCGGTTTGTAAGGGCCTTTAGTGCCGATTATGGAACCAGCACTAAAGTTTCGGCACTAAAGGCCCCCCCCCCTTAGTACCGGTTCGGCACGAACCGGCGCTAAAGTGCCACCACGTGGCGTGAGCTCGCGCCCTGGTACGGGGGACCTTTAGTACCGGTTGGTGTTACCAACCGGTACTAAAGGTTTTTTTTGAATTTTTTTTATTTTTAATTTTTCTGAATTATTCGATGATTTAGTCTCTAATTACCTCTCTTAACTGCTCAAGTGTGGATCACTCATTCCAAATCATCTAACTTCCCGACCGGTCACCCATCCCTCTCACTACTCCAGCCCGAGCACGCTTAACTTTCAGGTTCTATTCTCCTTCGTTTCCGAGTCTGCACTTGTTGTTTTCCTGACAATAGTAAGATGTCAATCCTATTAACCTTCAGGAATTTTGCTTGAGCATGAAGTGACACATTTCACTGTTTGAGTTTGAAACTATTGTTTTAAAAAACAATAATTATTTAGTAACACTAATATTTCTTGAATAATTACTTTGACCATTGTTTGACCACAGTTTGACCAGATTTGACCAAAATTGAAATAACTAAAATAATTATTTAGTAACACTAATATTCTAGAATAATTAGTTTGACCATTGTTTGACCACAGTTTGCCCATTGTTTGAATATTTTTCAATTTTTTCCACTCTAGATCTTAAAAGCCCCATAACTTTTTTCTATTAAGTTTTTGAGGATTTTGCAAATGTTTAACGGGGTTCCCCCGATTAAATTCGGATGTAACTTTTCGAGTAGATGATTTTTCATATAAAAAACTTTTTCATCCGAGTTAGTATGCAAAAGTTATGCCCATTTTTACAAATTTTAGAGAGATTTTGCAAATAAAGTCAAAATTCACATTTGCAAATTTTCCCAACAACTAGACCACATATCACATGAGAAACTTATTTTCTTTTATTTTTTTGACATTTCCATTATTTTCTTTTATTTTTTTTAAACTGAAAAGGCGATCCACAGGGGGGGGGTAGAGTTTGTAAATGGGACCTTTAGTACCGGTTCGTGGCATGAACCGGTACTAAAGGTTAGACCTTTAGTACCGGTTCGTGCCACGAACCGGTACTAAAGGTTCAACACGAACCGGCATTAATGCAAATCCGTTCGAACCGGCACTAATGGTACCATTAGTACCGGCTCAAATACAAACCGGCACTAATGTGCTTCACGTTTGACCCTTTTTCTACTAGTGTGACCATGGACATTGGATGTCATTGATAACGGGATCACGTCATTAGGAGAATGATGTGATGGACAAGACCCAATCCTAAGCATAGCACAAGATCGTGTAGTTCGTCTGCTAAAGCTTTTCTTATGTCAAGTATCTTTTTCTTAGACAATGGGATTGTGCAACTCCTGGATACTGTAGGAATGCTTTGGGTGTGCCAAACGTCACAACATAACTGGGTGGCTATAAAGGTGCACTACGGGTATCTCCGAAAGTGTCTACTGGGTTGGCACGAATCGAGACTGGGATTTGTCACTCTGTATGACGGAGAGGTATCTCTAGGCCCACTCGGTAATGCATCATCATAATGAGCTCATTGTGTCTAAACAGTTACTCACAGGATCATGCATTATGGAACGAGTAAAATGACTTGCCGGTAACGAGATTGAACGAGGTATTGGGATATCGACGATCGAATCTCAGGCAAGTAACGTACCGATTGACAAAGGGAATTGTATACGGGATTGATTGAATCCTCGACATCGTGGTTCATCCGATGAGATCATCGTGGAACATGTAGGAGCCAACATGGGTATCCAGATCCCGCTGTTGGTTATTGGCCGGAGAGATGTCTCGGTCATGTCTACATGGTTCCCGAACCCATAGGGTCTACACACTTAAGGTTCGGTGATGCTAGAGTTGTTATGGGAATTAGTATGCGGTTACCGAATGTTGTTTGGAGTCCCGGATGAGATCCCGGATGTCACGAGGAGTTCCGGAATGGTCTGGAGATAAAGATTAATATATGGGAAGTCCTTATTCGGTCGCCGGAAGTGTTCGGGGGTTTATCGGTATTGTATCGGGATCACCGAAAGGGTTCCGGAGGTCCACCGGGAGGGTCCACCTGCCCCGGAGGGCCCTATGGGCTGAATATGGAGGGGAACCAGCTCCTAGGTGGGCTGGGCGCCAAACCCCCCTAGGGCCCATGCGCCTAGGGTTTAGGGGAAACCCTAAAGGGGGCGCCCCCTTGGCTTGGCGGGCAAGCCACCTCCCCTTGGCCGTCGCCCCCTCTAGATCCATCTGGAGGGGCCGACCCCTCTCCATTGCCCCTATAAATAGAGGGGAGGTGGGAAGGCTGCCGCACCCTTCCCCTGGCGCAACCCTCTCCCTCCCCAACACCTCCGTAGTAGTAGTAGTGATTAGCGAAGCCCTGCCGGAGAACTGCAAGCTCCACCACCACGGCGTCGTGCTGCCGAAGTTCTTCCTCAACTTCTCCTCTCCCCTTTCTGGATCAAGGAGGAGGAGACGTCCTCGGGCTGTACGTGTTTTGAACACAGAGGCGCCATTGGTCGGCGCTTAGATCGGAATCAACTGCGATCTAAATCGCTGCAGTACGACTCCTTCATCCGCGTTCTTGTAACGCTTCCGTTTCGCGATCTTCAAGGGTATGAAGATACACTCCCCTCTCTCTCATTGCCAGTCTCTCCATAGATTGATCTTGGTGATGCGTAGAATTTTTTAATTTCTGCAACGATCCCCAACAGTGGCATCATGAGCTAGGTCTATGCGTAGTTTCTATGCACGAGTAGAACACATGATGTTGTGGGCGTCGATTTTGTCAATTTACTTGCCGTTACTAGTCTTATTTTGATTCGGCGGCATCATGGGATGAAGCGGCCCGGACCGACCTTACACATATGCTTACATGAGACTGGTTCCACTGACTGACATGCACTAGTTGCATAAGGTGGCTAGCGGGTGTCTATCTCTCCCACTTTAGTCAGATCGGATTCGATGAAAAGGGTCCTTATGAAGGGTAAATAGAAATGGGCATATCACGTTGTGGTTTTGGCGTAGGTAAGAAACGTTCTTGCTAGAAACCTATAGCAGCCACGTAAAAATTTGCAACAACAATTAGAGGACGTCTAACTTGTTCTTGCAGCATATGCCGTGTGATGTGATATGGCCAAAAGGATGTGATGAATGATATATGTGATGTATGAGATTGATCATGTTCTTGTAATAGGAATCACGACTTGCATGTCGATGAGTATGACAACCGGCAGGAGCCATAGGAGTTGTCTTAATTTATTGTATGACCTGCGTGTCAATGAAAACACCATGTAATTACTTTACTTTATTGCTAACCGTTAGCCATAGTAGTAGAAGTAATAGTTGGCGAGACAATTTCATGAAGACACGATGATGGAGATCATGATGATGGAGATCATGGTGTCATGCCGGTGATGATGATGATCATTGCGCCCCAAAGATGGAGATCAAAAGGAGCAAAATGATATTGGCCATATCATGTCACTATTTGATTGCATGTGATTGTTATCATGTTTTTACATCTTATTTGCTTAGAACGACGGTAGCATAAATAAGATGATCCCTCGCTAAAATTTCAAGAAAGTGTCCCCACTAACTATGCACTGTTGCGAAGGTTCGTTGTTTTGAAGCATCACATGATGATTGGGTGTGATAGATTCTAATGTTCAAATACAATGGGTGTAAGCCAGATTTACACATGCAAAACACTTAGGTTGACTTGACGAGCCTAGCATGTACAGACATGGCCTCGGAACACGAGAGACCGAAAGGTCGAACATGAGTCGTATAGTAGATACTCTACTAGGAAAATGCTTATACATAGAAGTTTATCAGTAGCGTTTGTTTGTGTCCCCACGCTATTGGTAATTACCAGTAGCGCTGGGTACAAAGCACGCTACTGGTATGGCTTAGCAGCAATGCTGGTTTTTTTGGGCACGCTACTGGTAAATAATTCCCGACTGTGCCCCGCGGACAAACCATAACAATAGAGTGGGTCGTAAACCTACGCCACTACTAATTGGATAACCGTAGCACCGGTGAGACACCCTCGCCATCGCTAGCACAGTGCGTCAGTCCCACACCAGACCACCCTGATCCATTACCCACCCCACCAACTGTCCCAGTGCACCCCCACACCGCACCCATCCCCGATCCAGATTCCCTCCACCTCCTCTCCTCTCCTGCCGGGATCCCCTCCCGTTTATTCTCCAATCTGTCGTCCCGTCTATCCCTCTCCCTGATCCATGGCGGGATCCTCCATCGTGTACACGTCCTGTAGGCCGCACGCACGCACATCCTTCCTCCACCACCCAGCCGACCAGGCCCATCCCGGCGACCAGCCCGGGCTGCTCCCTGTCACGGCGTGGAGGCGGGGAGACACGGCGACCCCGAGGGCGAGCCTAGTGGCGGCGCGGACGACAACAAAGGAAGCAGTGTACGAGGTGGTGCTGCGGAAGGCCGCGCTAGTGGAGGACTTGTAGGGGCGGAGAGTAAGGCGTGGCACATGGCGCCGGTGGTGATGCAGGTAGGGTCGAGCGGTCCGCCACGGCATGCCAGGCGGCAGGGTCGAGCGGTACTCGCTGGTGCTGTCCGACGGCCTGCACACAATGGAGGTCAAGCTCATCAGCCCCTATGGCATCTCGTCAGGGATGGCTGCGTCCGCCGGGGCTCCGTCGTACGCCTCCTTGATGTCTACTACACAACCTTCTTCTTGTAGACGCTGTTGGGCCTCCAAGTGCAGAGGTTTGTAGGACAGTAGCAAATTTCCCTCAAGTGGATGACCTAAGGTTTATCAATCCATAGGAGGTGTAGGATGAAGATGGTCTCTCTCAAGCAACTCTGCAACCAAATAACAAAGAGTCTCTTGTGTCCCCAACACACCCAATACAATGGTAAATTGTATAGGTGCACTAGTTCGGAGAAGAGATGGTGATACAGGTGCAATATAGATAGTAGATAATGCTTTTTGTAATCTGAAAATATAAATACAGCAAGGTAACTAATGATAAAAGTGAGCACAAACGGTATTGCAATGCGTTGA
Organism: Triticum dicoccoides; assembly: GCF_002162155.2. Taxonomy (NCBI): domain Eukaryota; kingdom Viridiplantae; phylum Streptophyta; class Magnoliopsida; order Poales; family Poaceae; genus Triticum; species Triticum dicoccoides. The sequence goes on along the minus strand of NC_041388.1, from coordinate 713,770,932 downwards.
AACAAGGCCTAGGGTTCATACTTTCACTAGTGCAAGTTCCCTCAACAATAATAACATAATTGGGTCATATAACTATCCCTCAACATGCAACAAAGAGTCACTCCAAAGTCACTAATAGCGGAGAACAAACGAAGAGATTATGGTAGGGTACGAAACCACCTCAAAGTTATCCTTTCTGATCGATCTATTCAAGAGTCCATAGTAAAATAACATGAAGCTATTCTTTTCGTTCGATCTATCATAGAGTTTGTACTAGAATAACACCTTAAGACACAAATCAACCCCAAAGTTTCTACCGGAGAGTCAAGACGAAACGTGTGCCAACCCCTATGCATAGGTTCATGGGAGGAACCCGCAAGTTGATCACCAAAACATACATCAAGTGGATCAATAGAATACCCCATTGTCACCACGGGTATCCCACGCAAGACATACATCAAGTGTTCTCAAATCCTTAAAGACTCAATCCGATAAGATAACTTCAAAGGGAAAACTCAATCCATTACAAGAGAGTAGAGGGGGAGAAACATCATAAGATCCAACTATAATAGCAAAGCTTGCGATACATCAAGATCGTAACACCTCAAGTACACGAGAGAGAGAGAGAGATCAAACACATAGCTACTGGTACATACCCTCAGCCCCGAGGGAGAACTACTCCCTCCTCGTCATGGAGAGCACCGGGATGATGAAGATGGCCACGGGAGAGGGATTTCCCCCTCCGGCAAGGTGCCGGAATGGGTCTAGATTGGTTTTCGGTGGCTACGGAGGCTTCTGGCGGCGGAACTCCCGATCTATTGTGTTTTCTGGAGGTTTCATCATTTATAGGATTTTTTGTCGTAGGTCTCATGTCAGGGGGGTCTCCGGGTTGTCCAGGAGGCAGGGGCCCACGCCCAGGGGGGTGGGCATGCCCCCCACCCTCGTGGACAGCCTGAGACTCTCCTGGCACAACTCTTTTACTACGGGGTCTTCTTTTGGTCCATAAAAAATCGTCAAAAATTGGCACGCCAATTGGACTCCGTTTGGTATTCCTTTTCTGTAAAACTCAAAAACAAGGAAAAAACAGAAACTGGCACTGGGCTCTAGGTTAATAGGTTAGTCCCAAAAATCATATAAAATAGCATATAAATGCATATAAAACATCCAAGGTTGATAATATAATAGCATGGAACAATAAAAAGTTATAGATACGTTGGAGACGTATCAAGCATCCCCAAGCTTAATTCCTGCTCGTCCTCGAGTAGGTAAATGATAAAAATAGAATTTTTGATGTGGAATGCTACCTAGCATATTTCTCAATGTAATCTTCTTTATTGTGGCAAGAATATTCAGATCCATAAGATTCAAGACAAAAGTTTAATATTGACATAAAAACAATAATACTTCAAGCATACTAATGAAGTAATCATGTCTTCTCAAAATAACATGGCCAAAGAAAGCTATCCCAACAAAATCATATAGTCTGGCTATGCTCTATCTTCATCACACAAAATATTTAAATCATGCACAACCCCGATGACAAGCCAAGCAATTGTTTCATACTTTTGATGTTCTCAAACTTTTTCAATCTTCACGCAATACATGAGCGTGAGCCATGGACTTAGCACTATAGGTGGAATAGAATGGTGGTTGTGGAGAAGACAAAAAGGAGAAGATAGTCTCACATCAACTAGGCGTATCAACGGGCTATGGAGATGCCCATCAATAGATATCAATGTGAGTGAGTAGGGATTGCCATGCAACAGATGCACTAGAGCTATAAATGTATGAAAGCTCAACAAAAGAAACTAGTGGGTGTGCATCCAACTCGCTTGCTCACGAAGACCTAGGGCATTTTGAGGAAGCCCATCATTGGAATATACAAGCCAAGTTCTATAATGAAAGATTACCACTAGTATATGAAAGTGACAACAGAGGAGACTCTCTATCATGAAGATCATGGTGCTACTTTGAAGCACAAGTGTGGTAAAAGGATAGTAGCATTGCCCCTTCTCTCATTTTTTTTATTTTTTATTTTTTTATTTGGGACTTTTCTCTTTTTTATGGCATCTTTTTTTCTCTTTTTTTCGTTTTCATCTGGAGTCTCATCCCGACTTATGAGGGAATCATAGTCTCCATCATCCTTTCCTCACTGGGATAATGCTCTAATAATGATGATCATCACACTTTCATTTACTTACAACTCAAGAATTACAACTCGATACTTAGAACAAAATATGACTCTATATGAATGCCTCCGGCGGTGTATCGGGATGTGCATTGACCCATGAGTTACATGTATGAAAGAATTACGAACGGTGGCTTTGCCACAAATACAATGTCAACTACATGATCATGCAGAGCAATATGACAATGATGAAGCGTGTCATAATAACGAAACGGTGGAAAGTTGCATGGCAATATATCTCGGAATGGCTATGGAAATGCCATTATAGGTAGGTATGGTGGCTGTTTTGAGGAAGGTATATGGTGGGTTTAAGGTACCGGCGAAAGTTGCGCGGTACTAGAGAGGCTAGCAATGGTGGAAGGGTGAGAGTGCGTATAATCCATGGACTCAACATTAGTCATAAAGAACTCACATACTTATTGCAAAAATCTATTAGTTATCAAAACAAAGTACTACACGCATGCTCCTAGGGGGATAGATTGGTAGGAAAAGACCATCGCTCGTCCCCGACCGCCACCCATAAGGAAGACAATCAATAAATAAATCATGCTTCGACTTCATCACATAACGGTTCACCATACGTGCATGCTACGGGAATCACAAACTTTAACACAAGTATCTCTCAAATTCACAACTAGTCACTAGCATGACTCTAATATTACCATCTCCATATCTCAAAACAATCATCAAGTATCAAACATCTCATAGTATTCAATGCACTTTATATGAAAGTTTTTATTATATCCCTCTTGGATGCCCATCATATTAGGACTAGTTTCATAACCAAAGCAAACTACCATGCTGTTCTAAAGACTCTCAAAATGATATAAGTGAAGCATGAGAGTTCGTTAATTTCTATAAAATAAAACCACCACAGTGCTCTAAAAAGATATAACTGAAGCACTAGAGCAACAACAAACTACTCCGAAAGATATAAGTGAAGATCAATGAGGAGTCGAATAATTATGCAACTATATGAAGACTCTCTAAAATTTAAGAATTTCAGATCTTGGTATTTTATTCAAACAGCAAGAAAAGCAAAATAAAATGACATTATAAGAATAGCAAACATCATGTGAAGAAGCAAAAGCTTAGGATCAACCGAAACTAACCGATAGTTGTTGAAGAAAAAAGCTAGGATGCCAACCGGGGCATCCCCAATCTTAGACGCTTGAGACTTCTTGAAATATTATCTTGGTATGCCTTAGGCATCCTGAAAGTGCAACTATCCCTAGGTGGTTTTGGTAATTCATAACAACATATAGCTCATTGAGCTAATGCTATTCCAAGATGATTATTTCAGGAAAGCTCAATGATTGGCATGGCATGGATGTTGAAAGTGGATCCCTCAAAATGCTAAGGACAAAGGATTGGCTCAAGCTCAAAAGCTCAAGACTCTTCATTTTATATTTTAGTGATCCAAGATCACATTGAGTCTTTAGGAAAAGCCAATACTATTAAGGAGGGATGAGGTGTTGCTTAATGAGCCTCTTGCTTCATGTGCTTAGTGATATGCTCCAAAACCCTCAACTACTTTCCCATATCCACATTTGACCTAACCCCAAAGCCAAACTCGGCCCTACCGATTCTTTCAATCCGGCGCCACCGAGTTTCACTTGTCATAGCCATTGCCAAGCCCTAAGCAAATCGGTTCTACCGATAGGGATCTCGGTCTCACCGAGATGGGATTGCAATTTCTCTGTTTCCTTTTCGTAACTTTTTGGTCTCACCGAAAGAGCGGATCGGTCACACCGAGATTGCAATGTAAACCCACTGTTTCCTTTTCGTAACATTTCGGTCTCACCGAGAAGAGCGAATCGGTCCCATCGAGTTTACCTGACCAACTCTCTGGTTAGCTTATTACCAAAATCGGTCTCACCGTGTTTGTGTAACCGGTCTCACCGAGATAACGTTATGCCCTAACCCTAATCATATCGGTCCTACCGAGTTGCATGTCAGTCCCACCGAAAATCTCTAACGGCCACTAGGTTTACTATTTTGGTTTGACCGAGTTTGTTGATTCGGTGCCACCGAGATTGGTAAATTATGTGTAACGGTTGGATTTTGTGTGGAGGCTATATATACCCCTCCACCTCCTCTTCACTCGTGGAGAGAGCCATCAGAACACATCTACACTTCCAACTCATATGTTCTGAGAGAGAACCACCTACTCATGTGTTGAGGCCAAGATATTCCATTCCTACCATATGAATCTTGATCTCTAGCCTTCCCCAAGTTGCTTTCCACTCAAATCTTCTTTCCACCAAATCCAAATCCTGTGTGAGAGAGTTGAGTGTTGGGGAGACTATCATTTGAAGCACAAGAGCAAGGAGTTCATCATCAACACACCATTTGTTACTTCTTGGAGAGTGGTGTCTCCTAGATTGGCTAGGTGTCACTTGGGAGCCTCCGACAAGATTGTGGAGTTGAACCAAGGAGTTTGTAAGGGCAAGGAGATCGCCTACTTCGTGAAGATCTACCGCTAGTGAGGCACGTCCTTCGTGGGCGATGGCCATGGTGGGATAGACAAGGTTGTTTATTCGTGGACCCTTCGTGGGTGGAGCCCTCCGTGGACTCGCGCAACCGTTACCCTTCGTGGGTTGAAGTCTCCATCAACGTGGATGTAGGATAGCACCACCTATCCGAACCACGGGAAAAACATCCATATCTCCAATTGCGTTTGAATTCTCCAAACCCTTCCCTTTACATTCTTGCAAGTTGCATGCTTTACTTTCCGCTGCCAATATACTCTTTGCATGCTTGCTTGAATTGTGTGATGATTGCTTGACTTGTCCTAAAATAGCTAAAATCTGCCAAGAACTAAAATTGGGAAAAGGTTAAGTTTTTATTTGGTCAAGTAGTCTAATCACCCCCCTCTAGACATACTTTCGATCCTACAAGTGGTATCAGAGCTTTGGTCTCCATTTGCTTTGATCTCCATAGCTTTTGGTGGTCATAGCCTTGGTTTCACAACCTAGGAGAGTATGGCGTCTAGCAAGGGAAATTATCACCGTAGAGGTCCTTACTTTGATGGTACTAATTTTGCTAGTTGGAAGCATAAAATGAAAATGCATATTCTTGGACATAACCGCGCCGTTTGGGCTATTGTGTGTGTTGGTTTGCAAGGTGACTTCTTTGATGGGAGAGAACCAAACCGTGAAGCTACCGCGGATGAGTTGAAGATGTTGCAATACAATGCTCAAGCTTGTGATATTCTCTTCAACGGATTGTGCCCCGAAGAATTCAACAAAATCAGCCGTCTTGAGAATGCAAAGGAAATTTGGGACACTTTGATTGATATGCACGAAGGTACCGACTCCGTCAAGGAATCCAAATTGGATGTGCTTCAAAGTCAACTTGACAAGTTCAAAATGAAGGATGGTGAAGGTGTCACTGAAATGTACTCTAGGCTTGCTCTCATCACAAATGAGATTGCCGGCTTAGGAAGTGAAGAGATGACCGGTAGATTCATCATCAAGAAGATTCTAAGAGCCTTGGATGGAAAATATGATACCGTGTGCACATTGATCCAAATGATGCCCAATTACAAAGATCTCAAGCCAATGGAGGTAATTGGAAGAATTGTTGCTCATGAGATGTCACTTAAGGATAAAGAGGAACTTCACAACAAATCAAGTGGTGCCTACAAAGCCTCATGTGAAGCCCCTACATCATCAAGTGAGAAACAAAACTTCAATGAAGAATTGAGCTTAATGGTGAAAAACTTCAACAAGTTCTACAAGAGTAGAAGCAAAGATAGAAGCTCCAAGTCAAGGTCCTACAATGACAAAAGATCTTCTAGTCGAGAGCGAAAGTGCTACAATTGTGGAAGACCCGGACACTATTCCAATGAGTGTACGACTCCCTACAAGAGAAGAGAAGACTCTCCAAAAAGAAGAAGCAAAAGAGAAGAATCACCACCAAGAGAGAGAAGGAGTAGAGATGATCGTTATGAACGAAGACACTCACGGAGAAGCAAGGATTCGGAAAGGAAGGAAAAATCATCAAGGAGCTACACAAAACGAAGACATCAAGCTCATGTTGGTGAATGGGTATCCGGCTCCGACTCCGACAACCACTCCGAGAGAAGTTATCACTCCGATTCCGAATATACTCAAGATGAAGGTGTTGCCGGTCTAGCACTTGTGTCAACCAACTCCTACGACATATTTGACTCACCAAATGAAGGAATTTGAAGATGCCTCATGGCCAAGGGTCCTAAGGTAACACGCCCCGAGTATGTTGATTTTAATAGTGATGAAGATGACTTGTTAGGTGATGATGATTTACTTGTTGACAACTCTAGTGATGAATACTATGATGAAACGTCAATTAATCATGCTAATCAAGATAAAACGAATGACAATGATAAGGAGAAGATTGAGGCTCTAACTAAAGAACTAAACACTCTTAGTTAGCTCATGAAACTATCTTCGAAGATCATCGAGAACTTTTAAGAGCTCATGAGAAGTTACGCTTTGAAAAGCTCAATCTTGAGCAAGAGCATGAGTTTTTAAAGGCAATCAATGATGATCTCCGCAAGAAAAGTTCCTCTTACATTGCCAAGTGTTTACTCTTATCCACTTACATGCCTCAAGTCAAGTCTAGTAACAAGAACAAGAAACATTCTTCCTCTAGTAGTAACAATGATCATGCTAAATCCAATATTGTTGCTTCTAGTAGTTCTCTTGATTCCACTAATGATTCTCTTAGCCAAGTTACACTTGAGCAAGAAAATAGCTTATTGAAGGTAACTATAGAGAAAGGAGTGTACAAAAGCCTTGCCGGGAGTAAGCAATTCGAGGAAATTGTGCGCAAGCAAGGAAGGCACCGGAAGAATCAAGGTGTTGGTTTTGAACGAAAGTTCAATGCCAATGGAGTTGAGTGGGAAGAAGATCAATACCCCAAGATAAAGTTTGTTCCTCAACAAGAGAAGTATCCTACTTCCTTCAAGGGGACACAAGCTCAAGATGATCTTCCACCACAAGACTACAAGCAAAAAGGCGCAAAGGACAAGCTTCAAGAGGAAATTGATGCATTTGAAGAAGCTCCTAAGACCTTAGTCAAGTGGATTCCCAAGACCACTTCAAGTTCCACTTCATCAAGTAAGACTACAACTCCAAGGATTCCCATCAAGATGGTGTGGATCCAAAAGAAGAAGAACTAGAGAGTTCTTGAGGGTGACTCCGCCAACATACTTCACTCTTATCATTTTGGCAAGAACAAGTGCAATCAACTTCCACATCTTGCACTAGTTCAAGGAGTCACAAACCCTCTTGTTGGTAACACAAGGGACAAGGTAACCTAAAAGTTTTCATGGAAATCATCTTGTGTGTGCATCACTCTATGTCTATGGATATCCTTGTTTGTTCTTGTGGGACTAACCCATGCAGGTATTGAAAGTGCAATTCACTCAAATGGATGGCTCCAAGTGATCTACATCAACATTGAGCATCCACATCTTCAACATCTACATGAAGTCATCATCGACAAAACCCAAGGTTAGTTCATCCCTCTTAGGGGGGATATCACATCTAGGGGGAGCTTTACTCTAAGACTTGAGCTAAAGCAACTCTAAAGATGTGAACACAACAATGCTTTATGTAAAATTGGTAACCTCACTTGAGCTTAAACGATGAGTATGACCTATGATCAAGTGTTCTCACTTGACTCCTAAGTCAATATACTCATATATAGATGACCTAGTCATCACCAATTGCTTGATAGATGCTAGAATTGGTTGTGCATGCTTTGTCACATATTTCAATTGCCATTTCATTGTGTGAGCATGTTGGTTGCATATTTTACTCATTCGAGGACATCCACTTGTTGTTTTGATTGTTTGGTTTTATTTCCTTTTGCCAAGTGGATGGACAAGAATGCCTAAGAACCTCCTCTAGCTATCTATGCTTTTCTCGTCTCAAACTATATTCATGCTACATCACAAAATTTGATCAAGTCAGATTCGAACCACTCTGTGTGAGGAGCACTCGGAGTCCCCGATTCATCATAGACTTAAACTTCCAAAACCTCTTTGTGATTCTCGGTTTGACCGACATCCTACTTTCGGTCCTACCGAGATCATTAAGTTGATCTGAATTTTCGATCTCGGTGCAACCGATTTGAACCACTCGGTCACACCGAGTTGCAATAACTGTATACAGTTTTGCATCTCGGTGCCACCGAGTTGTTCCACTCGGTCACACCGACAGGGTCGGGCTATATATAGTCACGGGCAGAAATTTGGAAATTTCTCCGAACCCCTTCGCCCGCGCGATAGCTCGCTCTGCCAACGTGGTCTTCGGATCGTCTCCTCACCGCCAGCCGCCTCCAGTCGCTGGTCTCCATCGCCGTCAACGGAATTAAACCCCGCCGTTGCCGCTGTAGCGAGTCTCCGCCGAACTAGGGTATGGACTCGATCTTTGTGCTATCCCCAATCTGATTCCTAGCACATTGTGATCTTATTGTTTCTAGCCACGATTGAAACACTCCTATCCAGTCAATGCGTTCGTAGAATAGGATTGATTCGAAAATTTTAGGGTTAGGTTTCCACCGAAACCATCTCGGACCCACCGAGTTGAAAAACTCGGTCCCACCGATTTGGCTCATGCCATTGCACAAGTGAGACTCGGTCTGACCGAGAATTACTAATCGGTGTGACCGATTTTGGAACTTTGTGAAACCCTAGCAGTCTCGGTGCCACCGAACTGTGACTCGGTCTGACCGAGTTCACTAGTTTAGGTTCCAAAACTGCTTGGGTATCACCGAGTTTAAAAATCGGTAGATCCGAAATGATTTCTGTGGGAAACTAAAACTAAGATTTTGAATCATTATTTTGCAAAAATCTCTGCATTTTGTGATGCTCATCCACTCTACCTCATCTATAAACTGTTCACAGGGTCAGCAGTCAGCTTGTTCATCATGTCAGATCAGAGTGACAGCCAGAATGTGTCAGAACAGCAAGTGCACATGAGTGAGGGCACTAGTCCCTCTAGTTCTTCAGATGAAGGCAGCAGGAGCACCCCTAGCAACCTGCCAAAAGCTGCCACCAGACAAAGGAAGAAGAGAACCTCAGATTCAGAGGATGAGGACTATGTGGCAGAAGAGGAAGCAACTTCCAAGAGAGTTGTGCTCAAGAAGGAATATGGCCCAGCACTAGAGCACAAAGCCAGGGATGAAAATCAAAAGGCCAGCAGGTAGGTAGCCTATGCCAAAGGCCAGAGCCTCAACTCAAATTCCGAAAAAGCCTGAACCCAAAGAGGCTGCTGCAGAAGGGAAGAAGAGGAAGGAGAGGATCAAAAAGACCACTGCTAGAGTGCTTGGGAGATCCTCAATCATGAGAGATTCTGAAGAGGAAGAGGAAGAAGAGGTTGCTGCACCAACACCTAAGGCACCTAAGCTTATGGGTGATGCTATCAGGACAGGGGCTGCTGCATCAAAGCCCAAAGAAGCACCCAAAGCTGCCTCCAAGCCCAAGTCAGCACCAAAGAGGAATACAAGGAGCATACCTGCAACTGAGAAGAACAAGGCCCCAGTGCCTGAAGCTGCTGAAGATGATGATGAAGGACAAGTTCTGAGAAAACTGAAGCCCAAGATTCCAGACCACAATGATGCTCATCCTGTGGCTGAGAACAAGAAAATCAGAAGAGATTCAAGGCTGAGAAAGTGGAGAGAAGCAGATCCATATGCTTCAAGGAGAAGAACTGCTGTTGATTACAGGTTTCACACCAAGGAACAGCAAGATTTTTATGAGACAGTGCTGCTAGATAAGAAGCCCATAGTGTGTGACATGAGATGGGTCGATTGGAAATATATCAAGGAAAACGAAGAGCACTATCCTGGAGTGCAAGACAGCTTCGAGGCTTGTGGAGTAGCTGACTTTGTTGGGCAGAAGCTCACAAAGTAGAATGAAGAGCTGATCATGCAATTCTACTCCACAGCACACTTCTATCCAGATGGTGTAGCGACCCGACCCGAATGGATCAAGTGCTCTGTGCTCAGGTGTCATCCCTGGATCAGTAATGCTGACACCACACAGTACATCGAAGGGTTTATAGCAGAGTGGCAATCACACAGTTATTACATCGTTGTCTCAAAGAGAACTTATTACAATAAATATGGCTTAAGGCCATCTAATAACGATAACAGCGGAAGACTCGAAAGATAAATGGGTCCATCAACTCCAACGGCATCACTGAGTATAGAACCACGACCTAAAAGCACCTTACTCGTCGTCTGAAAAGTCTGCAACATGAGAAGTTGCAGCCCGAAAACGGGTCAGCACATGGAATATGCTGGCAATGTAACACATAGAGAGTAATGGAATGAAACAGCTATACTATATGCATATATGGCTGGTGGAAAGCTCTATGGCTACAATTTTGCGTAAAGCCAGTTTTTCCCTACTGCAAAGGAATAAATTTATTTAACTATCATGGTAGTTGTTAAACATCAAGAATGGTTGACAGCATTCCGATCCCAATTAAGTGAACAATTAAAACCCAACAACATTAATTATAAGTAACGTGATGAGATTCACATGATATTCAAGTACTAGATACTCAAGTTGTCCATAACCGGGGACACGGCTAATCATGATTAGTTTGTACACTCTGCAGAGGTTTGCGCACTTTTCCCCACATGACTCGATCACCTCCGTTTGTTTTCTCGCACTACATGGTGTTTGAGAAACGGATGACCGAGACATAGTCTTTCAGAAGTGCTAGCACCTTACATGTGGGGTAGACCGTACCACCTACAACCCCTACATCTGCTAGTCCACCCCGTAAGAGTTTGCACAACTTAGTCAACTATGCCAGAGCCCATAGTAGCATGTGGCTGCACACGGAAGTTTCTAGCATCAATTATCTTATGATCCCTTTGAGCCTGGGTGGCGGTCCAAATGTGTGTTTAAGTTGCCTCAATCCACCCAGATGTGTGTTTAAGTTGCCACCTTAGATAAACCATTAATTAACAATACTCACATTTGTCATGGATATCACTCACCCAATCCACGTCTACTAGCATAGCATGGCATAATAAGCAAACGTAGAAGTAACTCCCAAAGGTTTCATAATAATACAGGTGATAGGTACTACCTCATCTACTTCCCATCCCACAGTTTAATTAGATCCTAATCATGCAATGTGAGAGGATTGATCTAATGCAATAAAACATGGGTTGTAGAATAGGTATGATCAAAGTGTTACTTGCCTTGCTGATGATCCGCGAGACCTAGGGAATTGAAGTAACAAGCGGCGCAATCCGGGTGATCTATCGCAGACAAACAACAAGCACACAATAAGTACTCATCTAATGCACAGGTAAAACTCGAACAAGAGAACGAACCAGAAGGTTCAACTTAAGAACTCCGGTTGCAAAGAAAGAACGAACCGGACAAAGAAACGGAAAACAAACGGTGGAAGAAAACAACTCGGTTCTAGCAAGTTGAAACTAGGTCAAATTTTACCGGGGAAAATCTTGTTTAAGTTGATTAGTCGGAACGGTGGTTTCGAGACAAAACTCCAGGCGCTTGAATCACCTGATTCCGATAAACGGGTGAGAAGAAAGACTAGAACGAAGATCGGATCTGAGATCACGATCGCGGAATAAATCCGACGAAAAGAAAAAGAAGAACGATTAAACGAACGGGCGTCGTTAACCGGGAAAATCGGTGATCACGTTCGTTGAGACGAACGGTCCGAAAAAAGAACGAAAACCGATCTAGGGTTTTCGGAAAAGAAAACCGAAACAAAGAACGAAAGAAAACCGGAACGGTTAAGAAAGAACCAGAACGGTTTAGAAGAAAAACTGAACCGAGGGGAGAAAAAGAGACGCGGCGGGACAACCTCGGCGAGGCTCCTGCAAACGGCGGCGACGGCGGCTATAGGGCGGCGGCGGCGGGTGAGGGGCGCGGGGTGGGGCGCGGCTAAGGAGGAGAGGGGCTTGGGATTGA
>NC_041388.1:713750437-713758546 GCF_002162155.2 Triticum dicoccoides | reverse complement strand
GGGGTAGGGGGCAAGCAAAAGAGGGAAAACAAAACAAGGAAAGGGGGGGGGGGCTAACCGGCCTAGAGTCCCTCTGGGACTCGGCCTAGAGCGAGGGAGGCGGCGGCCTGGCGCTGTGCCTGGCGCGCGCTGGCTGGGGAGGCGGCCGGCTGGCTGGGCCTTTGGCCCGGCTGGTCTTGGTCCTTTTTTTTAACTGGATTCGCGCGCAGAAAAACAAAAGAAAGAAAATCTAAACGAACTCCAAAATCTCTAAAGTAATTTTCCCCGACTCCTAAAAATGAGTCGAACAAAATGAACTTTACTCCGGACCTAGAATGCAATTTTTGAAAACGCGCATTTTTCCCTATCCAAATAAAAAGCAAACAAACACCGAAAACCAAAATTTGATTTATTCTTTAAATCTTCATTTTTCCTAACTTTGGGAAAGTCATATTATTCCCTCTCTCATATTTTGATATTGGGAAAATAATTGAAGATGAAATAAATAAATCAAATGATCCTCTTTTCCGAAATTTGAGAAAACTCTCAAATATGGAAATAACGAAATCTCCAACTCTCTCCGAAGGTCCTTGAGTTGCGTGAAATTTCTAGGATCAACCAAAATGCATGAAAATATGATATGCATGATGATCTAGTGTATAACATTCCAAATTGCAAATTTGGGATATTACAAACCTACCCCCCTTAAGATGAATCTCGCCCTCGAGATTCGGGTTGGCTAGAAAATAGGTGAGGGTGGTCCTTGAGCAAATCTTCTTCTCTTTCCCAGGTGGCTTCATCCTCTGAGTGGTGGTTCCACTGAACTTTGCAAAACTTGATAACCTTGCTACGGGTAACTCTGCTGGCATAATCGAGAATCTTGACTGGCTTTTCCTCATACGTTAAGTCGTCCTTCAACTGAATCGCTTTGAGTGGCACGGTATCTCTTAGCGGTACCTCCGCCATCTCGGCATGACATTTCTTCAGCTGAGAAACATGGAATACATCATGAACTCCTGACAATCCCTCTGGTAATTCCAACTTATAAGCGACTTCTCCCATACGTTGCAAGATCTTATATGGTCCAATGAAACGCGGTGCTAACTTTCCCTTAACTCCAAAGCGCTTAACTCCTCGAAGTGGGGATACTCGAAGATAAACTCTGTTCCGGTTTCGTAAAGTGTCTCCTTGCGTTTTGAATCTGCGTAGCTCTTCTGCCTGGACTGGGCTACCTCGAGCCTATCGCGAATCAACTTAACTTTCCGTTCAGACTCCTTAATCAAATCTGGTCCAAAGAATTGACGGTCTCCAACTTCGTCCCATGACAACGGTGTCCTGCACCTCCTTCCGTATAAAGCTTCGAAAGGTGCCATCTTCAAACTGGTTTGGTAACTGTTGTTATAAGAAAATTCCGCATACGGCAAGTTATCGTCCCAACTAGATCCATAATCTAGTGCACAAGCTCTCAGCATATCTTCCAAAATCTGATTGACTCTCTCGGTCTGTCCATCTGTCTGCGGATGAAAAGCTGTGCTGAACTCCAGTCTGGTTCCTAAAGTTTCATGCAACTGATTCCAAAACTTTGAGGTAAATTGGGTTCCTCTATCTGATACGATACTCCTCGGAACTCCATGCAAACAAATGATCCTAGTCATGTATATCTTCGCCAACTTAGCACTGTGTAAGTGGTCTTAACTGGAATGAAATGTGCTACCTTTGTCAAACGATCAACTACTACCCATATCGAGTCATAGCCTGCTTTCGTCCTGGGTAGTCCTATGATAAAATCCATGCCTATCTTATCCCACTTCCATTTGGGTATCGGCAATGGTTGTAACAATCCTGCTGGCTTCTGATGCTCTGCCTTTACTCTATGACACACATCACAAACTACTACATATGCTGCAATATCCTTCTTCATTCCGGTCTACCAGAATGTTTCCTTCAAATCCAAATACATCTTGGTATTCCCTGGGTGAATCGAATACGGTGAATCATGTGCCTCTTGCAAAATCAACTTCCTGATCCCCAGGTCATTTGGCACATAAACACGGTCCTCAAACCATAGGGTATCGTGCTCATCCTCACGAAATCCCTTTGCTTTTCCTTTACTCATTTTCTCCTTTATAGCAGCAATCTCCTTGTCAGATTTCTGAGCCTCTCTGATTTTATCCATCAACGTTGACTGAATCTCCAATGCTGCTACATAGCCTCTTGGAACTATTTCCAAACATAGCCCACGAAGGTTTTCTGCTAACACCTTGGGTATTTTCCCCGTCATCAGAGTATTGACATGGCGCTTATGGCTGAATGCGTTAGCTACTACATTAGCTTTTCCGGGATGGTAATGCAATCTCATGTCATAATCCTTGATGAGCTCCAACCATCTCCTTTGTTTGAGGTTCAACTCCTTCTGCGTGAAAATGTACTTCAAACTCTTGTGATCCGTGTACACCTCACAATGATTTCCAATGAGGAAATGTCTCCACGTTTTCAATGCATGCACTACGGCTGCTAACTCCAAATCATGCGTGGCATAATTCAACTCATGAGGCTTCAGTTGCCGTGAAGCATACAAAACTACTCTCCCTTCCTGCATAAGCACTGCTCCAAGTCCTCGACGTGAAGCGTCGCAATACACCTCATAATCCTTGGTCTGATCTGGCAAAATCAATACTGGTGAGGTAACCAAGCGTTTCTTCAATTCCTGGAAACTAGCCTCACACTCCTCAGTCCAATTGAACTTAGTATCCTTCTTCAACAATTCAGTCATAGGCTTTGCAATCTTTGAAAAGTTCTCAATGAACCTCCGGTAGTATCCTGCGAGTCCAAGAAAACTCCGGATCTCTCCAACTGTTGTGGGTGCTTCCCATTCGGTTACGGTCTCAACCTTAGTGGGGTCAACTGCTATACCTTCTCCGGATATAACGTGTCCGAGGAATCCAACTTCCTTCAAACAAAACTCACATTTGCTGAATTTGGCGTATAACTGATGTTCCCTTAGTTTCTCCAAAACCAAACGCAAATGTTCCTTATGCTCCTCTTCATTCTTTGAATAAACCAGGATGTCATCAATGAACACTACGACGAACTTATCCAAAAACTCCATAAACACTTTGTTCATCAGGTTCATAAAATAGGCAGGTGCGTTAGTCAATCCAAATGACATAACGGTATACTCATACAGTCCATATCTCGTGGTGAATGCTGTCTTAGGTATGTCCTGCTCCCGAATCTTCAATTGATGGTACCCTGATCGCAAATCGATCTTGGAAAACACTTTAGCTCCTTGCAACCGATCAAACAGATCGTTGATCATTGGCAGTATGTACTTATTCTTGATGGTTACTTCATTCAATCCCCGATAATCTACAACCATCCTTAATGATCCATCCTTCTTTTCCACTAGAAGTACGGGTGATCCCCAAGGCGAAGAACTTGGGCGAATGTAACCTTTATCCAATAACTCCTTAATCTGATTCTTAATTTCTACCAAATCCTTTGCTGGCATCCGGTATGGTCGCTTCGATATTGGGCCTGTACCTGGCAATAACTCAAACAAAAACTCAATGTCCCTATCCGGTGGCATGCCTGGTAATTCCTCAGGAAATACATCAGGAAAATCCTTTACCACTGGTACTTCTTCTTGCACAACTCCTGTTAGGCAGTTTACTTGTGTCCTATTTGGCACATGCCAGGATACATACTTGATCCTTCTTCCTTCTGGTGTGGTAAGCAAAATTGTCTTACTGGCGCAATCGATGTTTCCTCCATACATCGACAACCAATCCATGCCTAATATCACATCCAATCCTTGAGATTCCAATCCTATTAGGTCTGAGGAAAACACATAGTTACCAATCCTTAATGGTAACCAATCACACCATCGTCTAGCCATAAACTCCGCTCCTGGTGAGCTTACTAACATGGGTGACCTAAGGGCTTGGGTTGGCAGGTTATATTTATCCACAAATCCCCTTGATATGTATGAATGCGATGCACCAGTATCGAAAAGAACGAGTGCGGTAAATGACTTAACCAAAAACTTACCGATTACTACATCAGGCTGATCTTCAACCTCCTCCACATTAATGTGGTTCACCTGTCCCCTATTGAAAGGGTTCGGCTTCTTCCCAGAGCTTCCATTGCCATTTCCATTCTGGCCTTCAGGACATTCATTGGCATAATGTCCGGTCTTGGAACACTTGAAACAAGTGACTTGACTCAGGTCTCTCTTGGTTGGGGTCGATGGGGTGGTCCGGTTCTGGCCGTTGCTTCCTCCATTCCCATTACCATTCTTGTGGCCATTATGGTTGTGCGAGCTACCTCCTCCATGGGTGTGCTGAAACTGAAATCCCGGTTTAGGGGCAAAATGGGGCTTCTGCTGGGCTCCAGAGTTATACTTCCCCTGTCCATATTTCCTCTTGCGGTTCTCAATCTGCTGTTGCTTCCCTTCAATCATGATGGCACGATCTACCAACTCCTGGTAGTTGTTGAAACTCGCTACCATCAACTTCATGCTTAGTTCATCATTCAGTCCTTCCAGAAACTTCTCCTGCTTAGCTGCATCCGTAGCAACGTCATCTGGGGCATAACGTGCTAACTTGCTGAAATCGTCAACGTACTGGCCAACTGTCCTTCCTCCTTGGCGTAAGTTGCGAAACTCATGCTTCTTCATGGCCATAGCTCCTGCTGAAACATGGGCAGTGCGGAAAGCTTGCTGAAACTGATCCCATGTGACAGTGTCAACTGGGTAAGTGGTTGTGAAATTCTCCCACCATGCTGCCGCGGGTCCGTCAAGCTGGTGAGCGGCAAACTTCACTTTCTCACCATCTGTGCATCCTGCAGTGGTCAACTCCCTTCCTATCTTGCGGAGCCAATCGTCTGCTACTATCGGCTCGGTGCTACTGGAAAACACCGGCGGATTCAGCCTAAGGAAACGGGCTAAGTGGTCAACAGGTGGTGGTGGTGGTGGGTTGTTGTTGTTGTTCTGCTGGTTCTGGACTAACATCTGCATCAATTGATTCTGCTGCTGGATCAACTGAGTGAGCTCCGGTGGGAATCCATTGTCACGTCTCGGAGGCATCTGAGGGTTTAGAAAAGACGAGAATTAAGAATAGAGTGAGGTCTAAAGAGAAAACACTACCCCAATGCACATGAGCAAATGCACACAAAATCACTTCATTCAATCAAACAAGGGCTTACAATTGGTCTAAAACTATCACAAAAGTGCTCAAACTATAATGTTTACATGGGGGAATACTACTACTATCTGGTGGTCATCTAGAAATTTGAACCGGTGGAAGACTCCATGATATCTGCTCCAGCTTCGTCTTCAAAGTCGGGTTCACTTGGATCCGAATCGGTGTCGTCGATGATGATGTAGTTGTCCGGACATGCGACGTACTCGTCTTCCTTCCTGGATGCTAACTTCCTCTTGAGTTCTTCAATCTCCTGCTTAAGATCGCCATTGTGTCTCGCTAGAGCTACGATCTCGTCCATGTAGTCCTTGCGTGTAGACTTTAGTTCTCCTTCTAGCTCGATGATCCTTGCCTTCGCATTCTTCAACTCTATCATATCGTTGCACATCTGGTTCTCGTGGCGTCGAATGTGCTGGTTTAACTCCTGGATGAAAGATGCAATGGATCTATCCTTCTTGGTGCTGACTAACTCCCATTGTTCATCTCGGCGTCCGCAAATCTGGTAGATAGTGTCCTTGAGGTCTTCTTGGTAAACTTCTCCAATGCGTCCTATGGTGATATGAGCTGCCATGCTCCTTCCCAGACTCCAGGTTGGTGCATTGAAAACACTATCTATAGGCTTCGTGATTGGTGCGAATGTCCTTCCTGGAACGTGAGCTTGAATCTTCCAGCGCTCCTCTTCAGGCAGAGTGGCGTTGAAGGTTCCCGTGAAGCTTGGTAATCCAATGTTCAGGTACTTGGTGACTTCCTTCAGGTGAAATCCAAATGGTGTGCCTTCATCCGGTTGAGCGTACTTAATCTTTGCGTTCGTCATCCTAAAAGAGTAGAAAAGATGAGGAGTTAGAAAATGAGAAGAGAATGGTGACCTATGGCTTTAACTTAGTGGTCGTGTCCTACAGTCAGCGTGTGCTCTGATACCATCTCTATAGCGACCCGACCCGAATGGATCAAGTGCTCTGTGCTCAGGTGTCATCCCTGGATCAGTAATGCTGACACCACACAGTACATCGAAGGGTTTATAGCAGAGTGGCAATCACACACTTATTACATCGTTGTCTCAAAGAGAACTTATTACAATAAATATGGCTTAAGGCCATCTAATAACGATAACAGCGGAAGACTCGGAAGATAAATGGGTCCATCAACTCCAACGGCATCACTGAGTATAGAACCACGACCTAAAAGCACCTTACTCGTCGTCTAAAAAGTCTGCAACATGAGAAGTTGCAGCCCGAAAACGGGTCAGCACATGGAATATGCTGGCAATGTAACACATAGAGAGTAATGGAATGAAACAGCTATACTATATGCATATATGGCTGGTGGAAAGCTCGATGGTTACAGTTTTGCTTAAAGCCAGTTTTTCCCTACTGCAAAGGAATAAATGTATTTAACTATCATGGTAGTTGTTAAACATCGAGAATGGTTGACAGCATTCCGATCCCAATTAAGTGAACAGTTAAAACCCAACAACATTAATTATAAGTAACGTGATGAGATTCACATGATATTCAAGTACTAGATACTCAATTTGTCCATAACCAGGGACACGGCTAATCATGATTAGTTTGTACACTCTGCAGAGGTTTGCGCACTTTTCCCCACATGACTCGATCACCTCCGTTTGTTTTCTCGCACTACATGGTGTTTGAGAAACGGATGACCGATACATAGTCTTTCAGAAGTGCTAGCACCTTACATGTGGGGTAGACCGTACCACCTACAACCCCTACATCCGCTAGTCCACCCCGTAAGAGTTCGCACAACTTAGTCAACTATGCCAGAGCCCATAGTAGCATGTGGCTGCACACGGAAGTTTCTAGCATGAATTATCTTATGATCCCTTTGAGCCTGGGTGGCGGTCCAAAAAAAACAGGCAAGTCCTGATAGACATCAGGTGCCTCAATCCACCCAGATGTGTGTTTAAGTTGCCACCTTAGATAAACCATTAAGTAACAATACTCACATCTGTCATGGATATCACTCACCCAATCCACGTCTACTAGCATAGCATGGCATAATAAGCAAACGTAGAAGTAACTCCCAAAGGTTTCATAATAATACAGGTGATAGGTACTACCTCATCTACTTCCCATCCCACAGTTTAATTAGATCCTAATCATGCAATGTGAGAGGATTGATCTAATGCAATAAAACATGGGTTGTAGAAAAGGTATGATCAAAGTGTTACTTGCCTTGCTGATGATCCGCGAGACCTAGGGAATCGAAGTAACAAGCGGCGCAATCCGGGTGATCTATCGCAGACAAACAACAAGCACACAATAAGTACTCATCTAATGCACAGGTAAAACTCGAACAAGAGAACGAACCAGAAGGTTCAACTTAAGAACTCCGGTTGCAAAGAAAGAACGAACCGAACAAAGAAACGGAAAACAAACGGCGCAAGAAAACAACTCGGTTCTAGCAAGTTGAAACTAGGTCAAATTTTACCGGGGCAAAAACTTGTTTAAGTTGATTAGTCGGAACGGCGGTTTCGAGATGAAACTCCAGGCGCTTGAATCACCTAATTCCGATAAACGGGCGAGAAGAAAGACTAGAACGAAGATCGGATCTCAGATCACGATCGCGGAATAAATCCGACAAAAAGAAAAAAGAAGAACGATTAAACGAACGGGCGTCGTTAACTGGGAAAAATCGGTGATCACGTTCGTTGAGACGAACGGTCCGAAAGAAGAACGAAAACCGATCTAGGGTTTTCGGAAAAGAAAACCGAAACAAAGAATGAAAGAAAACCGGAACGGTTTAGAAGAAAAACTGAACCGAGGGGAGAAAAAGAGACGCGGCGGGACAACCTCGGCGAGGCTCCGACGAACGGCGGCGACGGCGGCTATAGGGCGGCGGCGGCGGGTGAGGGGCGCGGGGTGGGGCGCGGCTAAGGAGGAGAGGGGCTTGGGATTGATGTGAGGAG
>NC_041388.1:713726211-713750006 GCF_002162155.2 Triticum dicoccoides | reverse complement strand
TATATAGGTGGGGGGGATTACTTGGGGTAGGGGGCAAGCAAAAGAGGGAAAACAAAACAAGGAAAGGGGGGGGGGGCTAACCGGCCTAGAGTCCCTCTGGGACTCGGCCTAGAGCGAGGGAGGCGGCGGCCTGGCGCTGCGCCTGGCGCGTGCGCTGGCTGGGGAGGCGGCCGGCTGGCTGGGCCTTTGGCCCGGCTGGTCTTGGTCCTTTTTTTAACTGGATTCGCGCGCAGAAAAACAAAAGAAAGAAAATCTAAATGAACTCCAAAATCTCTAAAGTAATTTTCCCCGACTCCTAAAAATGAGTCGAACAAAATGAACTTTACTCCGAACCTAGAATGCAATTTTTGAAAACGCGCATTTTTCCCTATCCAAATAAAAAGCAAACAAACACAGAAAACCAAAATTTGATTTATTCATTAAATCTTCATTTTTCCTAACTTTGGGAAAGTCATATTATTCCCTCTCTCATATTTTGATATTGGGAAAATAATTGAAGATGAAATAAATAAATCAAATGATCCTCTTTTCCGAAATTTGAGAAAACTCTCAAATATGGAAATAACGAAATCTCCAACTCTCTCCGAAGGTCCTTGAGTTGCGTGAAATTTCTAGGATCAACCAAAATGCATGAAAATATGATATGCATGATGATCTAGTGTATAACATTCCAAATTGCAAATTTGGGATGTTACAGATGGAAGGATTGTGTGGATGTCTGAAGGTACGAGGTACCAATCTACAGTTGCTGAATGGGCTCAGCTGATCAATGCCCCAGAGGAGAAGGAAGATGACTTGGATATCTATGCCAAGAAGAAGATGGACCACAATTCCATGTCAAACATGTACAAGGAGATCCCAAATGAAGCTCTTGAAACTTTCAAGTTTGGCTCAGTGCATTATCTTCTGTCAGGGTTGCCAACTATTAATTGGATTTTGAGGCACACTCTATTGCCCAAGTCAGGTGATCACAAGATGATCAGAGGCCATGCAATCAACTTGCTTCATATCTTTGATGTGCCACAGAAGTTCAAGGAGATGAGCCTCATGGTAGAGACCATTAAGAGGACAACAGCTGATCAGAAGAGGAGCTGTGGATATGCCCCACAAATTCAGGAGTTAATCAACTCCAAAATGGGCACAGGCACATACTTGTTGGACAAGGAACATTTGCCTATTCATCCAGATTTTCAGGATAATCAAGTTGTGATGAGTGAGAATGAACCATCATCAGTTCAAGCACAAGCAAAGAAGGAGAAGGCAAGGAAGGAGAAAGCTGCCAAGATGCCAACTCAAGAGGAGGCATCTGAGTATTTCTTGAAAAACAAACAAGAGCAGCTTAGTTACTTGATTGCATCCACACTGAGGATTGAGAAAGGACTGGCCACCCTCACTCAGAATCAGAAGAGCTTAGAGATGATCATAGAACAAAAGTTCTATGACATGGATATCAAAGTAACAGAGATTCAGTCTGCAGTGGAGCAACTTCAAGATGACATGCAGGAGAGGAGAGGGAAGACTACAACTGATGCATTTGCCAGAGTGCCACGAGCTCAGAGGTCGATTGCAGTGCCAGTTCCTGACACCAGAGCCACCACCTCAGCTCCAGCCATAGCACCAGCCCAACCAGCTCCAGCATCTACTTCAGTTTCAACTTCAACCACGTCTACAGAAGGCTTCGTCCTTGGAGTGATCCAGACTCCACCACCACCAGAAGATCAAGCCTGAGAGTCGATCTAGCACTATGCATTTTCTACGAACTTTTTGGTAAATTGTTGCCAAAGGGGGAGAAAAATGTATAGATCATAGGCTTCGAGAGAGAGAGTGTGTTGCTTTTATTCTCTCTTGCTTTATTTGGTGGTTTTTCAAACTTTGTTTGCTTTTGGTTGAGATACTTTGATATGCTTGTGAGACATTGATGATCATGTGTTTGATCATAAGCTACACTTATGCATGCTTGATATATCTTATCTATCTTATGTGATCATTCACTTTTCTTGGTGATGAGTGCATGTATTCAATTCTTATCATTTTGAGCGCTCCACCAAGATGTATGTGACATGGAAGAGTAACCCATGATTCTAACTCCTTGTGCATTTTCAGTCCAAAGCAAAATTTAAAATATGCACAAATTTAGGGGGAGCTCTTACTTATCACATACTTCTCAAAGCGACGATATATTTCATTCTTATTATCATTTGTCGAAGCTTTGATCTATATGTTGTCATCAATTACCAAAAAGGGGGAGATTGAAAGTGCAACTATCCCTAGGTGGTTTTGGTAATTCATAACAACATATAGCTCATTGAGCTAATGCTATTCCAAGATGATTATTTCAGGAAAGCTCAATGATTGGCATGGCATGGATGTTGAAAGTGGATCCCTCAAAATGCTAAGGACAAAGGATTGGCTCAAGCTCAAAAGCTCAAGACTCTTCATTTTATATTTTAGTGATCCAAGATCACATTGAGTCTTTAGGAAAAGCCAATACTATCAAGGAGGGATGAGGTGTTGCTTAATGAGCCTCTTGCTTCATGTGCTTAGTGATATGCTCCAAAACCCTCAACTACTTTCCCATATCCACATTTGACCTAACCCCAAAGCCAAACTCGGCCCTACCGATTCTTTCAATCCGGCGCCACCGAGTTTCACTTGTCATAGCCATCGCCAAACCCTAAGCAAATCGGTTCTACCAATAGGGATCTCGGTCTCACCGAGATGGGATTGCAATTTCTCTGTTTCCTTTTCGTAACTTTTCGGTCTCACCGAAAGAGCGGATCGGTCCCATCGAGATTGCAATGTAAACTCACTGTTTCCTTTTCGTAACATTTCAGTCTCACCGAGAAGAGCGAATCGGTCCCACTGAGTTTACCTGACCAACTCTCTGGTTAGCTTATTACCAAAATCGGTCTCACCGAGTTTGTGTAATCAGTCTCACCGAGATTACGTTATGCCCTAACCCTAACCATATCGGTCCTACCGAGTTGCATGTCAGTCCCACCGAAAATCTCTAACAGTCACTAGGTTTACTATTTCGGTCTGACCGAGTTTGTTGATTCGGTCCCACCGAGATTGGTAAATTGTGTGTAACGGTTGGATTTTGTGTGTAGGCTATATATATCCCTCCACCTCCTCTTCACTCGTTGAGAGAGCCATCAGAACACATCTACACTTCCAACTCATATGTTTTGAGAGAGAACCACCTACTCATGTGTTGAGGCCAAGATATTCCATTCCTACCATATGAATCTTGATCTCTAGACTTCCCCAAGTTGCTTTCCACTCAAATCTTCTTTCCACCAAATCCAAATCCTGTGTGAGAGAGTTGAGTGTTGGGGAGACTATCATTTGAAGCACAAGAGCAAGGAGTTCATCATCAACACACCATTTGTTACTTCTTGGAGAGTGGTGTCTCCTAGATTGGCTAGGTGTCACTTGGGAGCCTCCGACAAGATTGTGGAGTTGAACCAAGGAGTTTTTAAGGGCAAGGAGATCGCCTACTTCGTGAAGATGTACCACTAGTGAGGCAAGTCCTTCGTGGGCGATGGCCATGGTGGGATAGACAAGGTTGCTTCTTCATGGACCCTTCGTGGGTGGAGCCCTCCGTGGACTCGCGCAACCATTACCCTTCGTGGGTTGAAGTCTCCATCAACGTGGATGTAGGATAGCACCACCTATCCGAACCACGGTAAAAACATCCATGTCTCCAATTGCGTTTGAATTCTCCAAACCCTTCCCTTTACATTCTTGCAAGTTGCATGCTTTACTTTCCGCTGCCAATATACTCTTTGCATGCTTGCTTGAATTGTGTGATGATTGCTTGACTTGTCCTAAAATAGCTAAAATCTGCCAAGAACTAAAATTGGGAAAAGGTTAAGTTTTTATTTGGTCAAGTAGTCTAATCACCCCCCTCTAGACATACTTTCGATCCTACAAGTGGTATCAGAGCTTTGGTCTCCATTTGCTTTGATCTCCATAGCTTTTGGTGGTCATAGCCTTGGTTTCACAACCTAGGAGAGTATGGCGTCTAGGTAGGGAAATTATCACCGTAGAGGTCCTTACTTTGATGGTACTAATTTTGCTAGTTGGAAGCATAAAATGAAAATGCATATTCTTGGACAGAACCGCGCCGTTTGGGCTATTGTGTGTGTTGGTTTGCAAGGTGACTTCTTTGATGGGAGAGAACCAAACCGTGAAGCTACCGCGGATGAGTTGAAGATGTTGCAATACAATGCTCAAGCTTGTGATATTCTCTTCAACGGATTGTGCCCCGAAGAATTCAACAAAATCAGCCGTCTTGAGAATGCAAAGGAAATTTGGGACACTTTGATTGATATGCATGAAGGTACCGACTCCGTCAAGGAATCCAAATTGGATGTGCTTCAATGTCAACTTGACAAGTTCAAAACGAAGGATGGTGAAGGTGTCACTGAAATGTACTCTAGGCTGGCTCTCATCACAAATGAGATTGCCGGCTTAGGAAGTGAAGAGATGACCGGTAGATTCATCATCAAGAAGATTCTAAGAGCCTTGGATGGAATAAAATAGGCATAGTAAAGGCTATGAATGCCACTTTTATTGAAATAAAAGATGCAAAACATTGTTCTAAATAACAGAAAGCAAATCATAACAAAATAAGTTGACGCTCCAAGCAAAACACATATCATGTGGTGAATAAAAATATAGCTCCAAGTAAAGTTACCGATGAACGAAGACGAAAGAGGGGATGCCTTCCGGGGCATCCCCAAGCTTAGGCTCTTGGTTGTCCTTGAATATTACCTCGGGGGTGCCTTGGCCATCCCCAAGCTTAGGCTCTTGCCACTCCTTATTCCATAGTCCATCGAATCTTTACCCAAAACTTGAAAACTTCACAACACAAAACTTAACAGATAACTCGTAAGCTCCGTTAGTATAAGAAAGCAAATCACCATCATAAGGTACTGTAATGAACTCATTATAAATTAATATTGGTGTAATGTCTACTGTATTCCAACTTCTCTATGGTTCATACCCTCCGATACTACTCATAGATTCATCAAAATAAGCAAACAACACGATGAAAACAGAATCTGTCAAAAACAGAACAGTCTGTAGTAATCTGGATCAAACGTATACTTATGGAACTCATAAAATTCTCAAATAAATTGTTGGACCTGATTTATTTGTATATTAATCATCTTCAAAAAGAATTAACTAAATATCACTCTCCAATAAAAAATGGCAGCAATTCTCGTGAGCGCTAAAGTTTCATTTTTTTACAGCATGACCGCAAAGACTTTCCCCAAGTCTTCCCAAAGGTCCTACTTGGCACAAACACTAATTAAAAGCATAAAACCACATCTAAACAGAGTCTATATGAATTGTTTATTACTAAGCAGGAACAAAAAGCAAGGAACAAAAATAAAATTCGGTTGCCTCCCAACAAGCGCTATCATTTAACGCCCCTAGCTAGGCATGATGATTTCAATGATGCTCACATAAAAGATAAGAATTGTAACATAAAGAGGGCATCATGAAGAATATGACTAGCAGATTTAAGCCTAACCCACTTCCTATGCATAGGTATTTTGTGAGCAAACAACTTATGGGAACAACAATCAACTAGCATAGGAAGGCAAAACAAGCATAACTTCAAAACTTTAAGCACATAGAGAGGAAACTTGATATTATTGCAATTCCTACAAGCATATGGTCCTCCCTCATAATAATTTTCAGTAGCATCATGAATGAATTCAACAATATAACCAGCACCTAAAGCATTCTTTTCATGATCTACAAGCATAGAAATTTTATTACTCTCCACACAAGCAAAATTCTTCTCATGAATAATAGTGGGAGCAAACTCAACAAAATAACTATCATGCGAGGCATAATCCAATTGAAAACTAAAATCATGATTACAAGTTTCATGGTTATCATTATTCTTTATAGCATACAAGTCATCACAATAATCATCATAGATAGGAGGGATGCTTTCATCATAATAAATTTGCTCATCAAAACTTGGGGGACAAAAAATATCATCTTCATCAAACATAGCATCCCCAAGCTTGTGGCTTTGCATATCATTAGCATCATGGATATTCAAATAATTCATACTAATAACATTGCAATCATGCTCATCATCCAAAGATTTAGTGCCAAACATTTTAATACATTCTTCCTCTAGCAATTGAGCACAACTATCGAATCCTTATTTTCAAGATAGATATTAAAAAGACGAAGCATATGAGGTATCCTTAATTCTATTTTTTGTAGTTTTATTTTATAAACTAAACTAGTGATAAAACAAAAAACAAAAAGATTCGATTGCAAGATCTAAATATATACCTTCAAGTGCTAACCTCCCCGGCAACGGCGCCAGAAAAGAGCTTGATGTCTACTACACAACCTTCTTCTTGTAGACGTTGTTGGGCCTCCAAGTGCAGAGGTTTGTAGGACAGCAGCAAATTTCCCTCAAGTGGATAACCTAAGGTTTATCAATCCGTAGGAGGCGTAGGATGAAGATGGTCTCTCTCAAGCAACTCTGCAACCAAATAACAAAGAGTCTCTTGTGTCCCCAAAACACCCAATACAATGGTAAATTGTATAAGTGCACTAGTTCGGCGAAGAGATGGTGATACAGGTGCAATATGGATAGTAGATAATGGTTTTTGTAATCTGAAAATATAAATACAACAAGGTAACTAATGATAAAAAGTAAGCACAAACGGTATTGCAATGCATTGAAACAAGGCCTAGGGTTCATACTTTCACTAGTGCAAGTTCCCTCAATAATAATAACTTAATTGGGTCATATAACTATCCCTCAACATGCAACAAAGAGTTACTCCAAAGTCACTAATAGCAGAGAACAAACGAAGAGATTATGGTAGGGTACGAAACCACCTCAAAGTTATCCTTTTCGATCGATCTATTCAAGAGTCCGTAGTAAAATAACATGAAGCTATTCTTTCCGTTCGATCTATCATAGAGTTCGTACTGGAATAACACCTTAAGAAAAAAATTAACCCAAACCCTAATGTCATTTAGTGTCACATCCCTAGCTTCTGGTAATGCTCTAGGCTAGCTTCATGTGTGCATCATGTTTAAATTTCATTTAAATTTGAAATGAGGATTGGTGGAACCCTCAGAATCATTTTGAAAATGACCCAAATAAAAAAATTCCCCAAAAGGGACCAAGAAAATGCTCATGTTGCCCTCTGAAAATATTGGACAGAGATAAAAAAATCAAAACAATATTTTTAGGAGCTCATGGACATTTATTTTGGCCATTTGGATTAATTCGATAAATATTTGTATTGGAAAGATATTTCTATATATATGAAATATGGTCCAAAAATTATGCCAATTATAAAAGAGCTCTGGAATAATACCATTAGCCCCTACAAAAATTGGCATAATAAAATTAAATGATTTAATATATTTATTAAATCAAACAAATGTCAGAAAAATAGAAAACAGAAGTAAAATAGGAAAAACAGAGAGAGGGGGGGAAACATTACCTGCAGCCCACCTGGGCCACTTACCTGTAGCCGGCCCAGCTCCTCCCGCTGGCCCAGCCCACCTCCTCCCTCCCCCTTGTCTTCTTCTCCCCTCGCACCGAAGCAGCTCGGTGGCGAGCGCCGATGCCGCCTCGGCCACCTCCTGCTTCCACCGAGGCGTTCCCGACCCTCCCCCTCACGCCACGCACTTCCCCTCGCCCCTGCACCTGCCCTCTCTTCCCCTGGACCCCGTTCTCTCCTCTGCTTTCCTCCCTGCACGCGCCCGAGCGGAGCTCGTCGTCGCCGACGCCATTCGCCGTAGCCACCGTGCTCCTCGCTGCCACCCTAAGAACCCAGGGGATCCGCCTCGACCACTTCTTCCTCCTCGCCGAGAAGCGCACCGCGGGAGCCCCTGCAACGTCGCCACCGCCGGCTTCTTCAACCTCGGGACCGCCGGCCATCTTCGTCAAATTCGTCGGCTCGGGTGCCTCCCCGAGCTCCCCGAGGCCACCGTCGCAACCCCTGTGAGCTACTCTTCCATTCCCCCTCCTTCTCGCGCTCGTTCCCGTACCCTAGCCGCCTTTCCGCCGGACCCGAGAGCTCGCCGCCGCCGTGCCTCGTCACCACCGTGGCTGGAGCCGTTGCAGCTCGAAGCCGAGCACACCACCGCACTCAACACGTCTCCAGGAGCCCGTAGCCGCCACTAGCTTCCCCTCCCGTGCCCCCGAACGCCAACCCCGACCTCGCCCGAGCTCCGGCTGCCGCAAAAGAGCTCGCCGCCGGCAGCTCCGGCCACCCCAGCCTCCGCCATCGCCACCGTTGGATGCGCCACTCCACCCTCTCCCCGTAGCTGCTCCCTGCGCGCCAAAAGAGCCCCTGTAGTTGGTTTCCGACGCGCACCACCGCGTCTGGCCTCGCCGGCGTCAAGCCGCCGGTGGGTCTGACCACGTTGACCACGGCGGGACCCCCCCCTTTTCTGGGTCAATGACAGGTGGGGCCAGCCCCCCTGTTAATTAGTTTAGTTATTTTATTTTAACTACCCCCTTTGCTGACACTGACAGGTGGGCCCCCGCCATCAGGTGATTAGCTTAAGCTAATCACCACCTAATCTAACCCCGGAGCCACTGACATGTGGGCCCTAGTGCCCTAATCCTTAATTAAACTAAAATAAACCCCCCTGTTTAACCTGTGACGCTGACATATGGGTCCCACAGGTCAGGTTTGACCTGGAGGCGCCCTGTTGACCTGCTGACGTCAAGGTGATGTCATGCTGACGCATTAAATGATTTTCTGGATTTAAAATAAATCAGAAAATTCCAGAAAATTGTTTAAACCTCAATAAATCATAGAAAATTAACCGTAACTCCAAATTAAATAATTTATATATGAAAAATTATCAGAAAAATTCAAGGAATCCATCTGTACCATTTTCATGCATGTTAGAACAACTTATCACTACTGTTTAGAGCAAATGAAGTGAATGACATTTAAATAATCACATATGGAGTTTGAATTTGAATCTTGTATTCAAACCAACTTCATTTAATCTGTTGCTAGTTGCATTAGCTCAAAACACATTCATATTGCCATGTCATGAGCATGCATCATATTGTGCATTGCATTGATTGTATTTCTTCTTTGTTGCCGGTATTTGTCCCCTCTCGATAGACGTGATACCGATGATGTGATCGTTGACACTGATGAAGACTCAATGTTATCTTCAGAAGTGCCAGGCAAGCAAAACCCCCCCTTGTTCATTTCGATAAAATCCCACTCTCTCGCTCCTGCTCTCTTTTACTGCATTAGGACAACAACGACATTTTGTTACTTGCTGCGGTAGCTGAACCCCTTTATCCTTTGCATGACCTGTCATTGCCACAGTAAATAGATGAAACCCACTAGCATGAGTAGGAGTTGTTTGAGCCCTGATGTGCCTACTCATTCATGCTTGTTGTCATGCCTGCTATTGCTTAGAGTTGAGTTAGGTCTGATTCATCGGGGATGAATCAGAGGTGTGTGAACATGTCCTACTGTGTGTGAGCTAAGTGTGTGAACACGATTTGGTAAAGGTAGCGGTGAGAGGCCATGTAGGAGTACATGGTGGGTTGTCTCATTGCAGCCGTCCTCAGGAACTGAGTTCTGTGTTTGTGATCCATGATTCATCTACTACCACACATTGGGCCCGAAACCAATGGACCCTCTCGGCTTCTTAATCACCCTTGTCCTCTGTCCAGGAGTTGCAAGTAGTTTCTGGTGTTTGTAGTATGCTGGAGGCCGTGGACAGCGCTGACCGTAGGGGTGGGCTGTGATGCGGTAGGCACGTGGCCGGGTAAACCGGGCGCCCGTTTGGTGTCACGGAACCCTGTTCACATCGTTTGGGGCTGTGAGCGAAACTCCGGCCGGATCTCCTCATGGATGGAACCCGAATAGGCGATAAACCTGGACTAGAGACTTGAGTGTTTAGGCAGGCCGTGGCCGACACCCACGTTGGGCTTCCGCTTGAAGGTTGCCGAGTACATGTCGTGTAAACGGCGGTAAGTGGTGAGAGCATGTGTGAAGAAGTACACCCCTGCAGGGTTAACCTAATCTATTCGAATAGCCGTGTCCGCGGAAAAGGACTTCTGGGTTGCTTATATCAGTTCATAGACAAGTGAAAGTGAATACTCTAAAATACGCAAGATAAGCGTGAGTGCTATGGATGGCGTTCTCGTAGGGAGACGGGAGCGGTTCCATAGTGGTGTATTGATATGGTGAATATGTGGACTCGTGTGCGCCACCTCAAAAGAGTTACATTGCAGTCGTAGTTTAGGATAGCCACCGAGTCAAAGCTGGCTTGCTGCAGTTAAACCCCACCATCCCCTTTGTTGATAATGATGCATATGTAGATAGTTCTGATGTAAGTCTTGCTGGGTACATTTGTACTCACGTTTGCCTATTTATGTTTTTGCAGAGAGACTTCGGTCTCGCTAGTAGTTTCGCGTGGACTTCGACGTTTAGCTTGTTACCTCAGCTACGATCTTGTGCCCTCGGCAGGATCTGGTAGATAGTCAGGCTTCTCAGCCTTTTTCATTTATAGATGTCTATACTCAGACATGATAGCTTCCGCTTGTGCTTTGATTTGTATGCTCTGATTGTTGGGTCATGAGACCCATGTTTGTAATATCTCGCTCCTCGGAGCCTAATGAATAAATTACTTGAGTCGTAGAGTCATGTTGTGATGCCATGTTGTATTTGCACATATCGAGCATATTGTGTGTATGCTATTGAAATGCTTGGTATGTGTGGGATCTGACCATCTAGTTGTTTATCTTTAGTAGCCTCTCTTACCGGGAAATGTCTCCTAGTGTTTCCACCGAGCCATGGTAGCTTGCTACTGCTCCGGAACACTTAGGCTGGCCGGCATGTGTCCTTCTTCGTTCCTGTGTCTGTCCCTACGGGCAAATGTCACGCGATGAATACCGGAGTCCTGTTAGCCCGCTACAGCCCGGTTCACCGGAGTCCTGCTAGCCCAGTGCTACAGCCTGGATTCACTCGCTGATGACCGACACGTTCGATGCTGGGTCATGGATGCCTGTCCCTGTAAGTTTGTGCCACTTTGGGTTTACGACTAGCCATGTCAGCCCGGGCTCCTTATCATATGGATGCTAGCGACACTGTCATATACGTGTGCCAAAAGGCGCAAACGGTCCCGGGCAAAGGTAAGGCAACACCCGTGGGAATACCGTGCGTGAGGCCGCAAAGTGATATGAGGTGTTACATGCTAGATCGATGTGGCATTGAGTCGGGGTCCTGACAGCGTTGGTATCAGAGCTTGACTGCCTATAGGATTACCAAGCCAAACTGGTCGAAGTTGAGTCTAGAAATTCTTTAGTTATATAAGGGAATTGATTGTGGAATGGAACGTAAGGCTCTTTTTACTCCTTATACTTTATGCCTTCTGATCTAAGTCATCTTATCTTTCCTGCGGGGATTAAGAACTAGGCTATCTCTTCCTTTTATCAGGATCACGTGTTACTAATCCGAAGACTTATAAGATTGTTGGATTTAAGCTTGAGTTCAGTTTCTACTACTTCCGTATGTTAATTGTTGATCTCGAAACCTTGATATCGTGCTTCTAAGTGGTTATGCCACCATTTTTGTGAATGTCTCAAATCTTTTCCGAGCATTTACAGCCGTTATGCTGTCCGAGTCATCCCAGGTTTCTAAATAGTTTGAAACATTTGCAAATCCTTTCTTCCCATTTCAATGTTCCCATGGGCCAGATTAACCACACTAATCAGTGAATTGAGGTACTCCGTTACCTTGACATATATGTTGGAGATATTATTATGACCCTAGGTGTCTTAGGGGATCATCTAGTGGTCTAGCCATGATTTGTGTTCCCAGTGTGATGATTCTGGCCATCATTCTCGAAAGCATCCCGTGATGCCACTTAGTAGTAGGTATTCTACTCCTGGGTTTTGAACCCGAGATTCACCCTACTTGCTTCATGTTGATAGTTTTGCTCGTTCCTTTAGGTTATTAGTAACCTTTGCATTAGTCCTCGATGTTCGTGGTATTCCTTTCCTCCAAATACTATGAACCGCTTATGGCAGATGTTCCTCGCTGATCGAAAGATCACAATCAGAGTGCTCTCGATGGGTTCTCGATTCTACATTGTGACTCTGCCAGTTCTACCTTTCTGCATGGGTTATCCGGAAGAAATATGTGGAATTCGTTCGACATGCTAAACCATGCATCCACAACTCAGAAAATCGTATGTTCCTTTGAGTTGTCCCTCTTTAGTTGTCTTCTGACCCTCGTCTATCAATTGATAGTCAAGAGTATGCGTGCATTCGTTCGTCGATGCCTATGACTCTTGTGGTCTGTCAAGCCATTCTATTCCGGAATGACTAGGAGAAACAAACTCCAGTACCTCTTCCATATCTAGGGTTGGGTCAAAGTAGTTGTATTCCGCAGATCAAATGCCAATCCAGCTTTTGGTTCTGCTCTACCTTGGAGTATTACATATTTTATATCGAGATTGTTATAGGAATTGCACACCATCCCATGAACTCTTGGTACGGTGACACTTCTTGCCATCACTGTTCATTCCTCGGCCCTCGTGTTGATGCAACCGGAATACCGACAAATGAATTGTGATGTGTGAAATCAATACTGCTAGCAACTCTGTTGCTTGGTAGTTAGAGGATAATAATTTCATTCTTAGTATGTTGGTTTTCGAATCATCCTTCTAAGACTGATCGTGCTACATAGTCCTTATTTCGGTGCACCCTTCGATTGATGAGTTAGGATCTTGTCAAGTCCTCACTCATTTGATCATATCGTCTTGCCCTCAAAAGCGAGATTGTTCTCGAGCTTAGTAACATACCGGTGGTTCATGATTTTCTGAATATCTTCTCGGAAGTATCACCAGGTCGTCACCTGACCGTTATGTTGAGCTCGAGATCAAGTTGGTTTCTTGTGAACCACCTTCTCTCCAAGAATCGGTGTTAGATATCCCTGAGCTAGTTGGTTAAGCTAGACAACAACTTGGAGAGTTGGAGGATAAAAGCTTGCCTGACTTAGTTCGTCCCAAAAGGATATTCTTGTGTAGTGTGTATTGAAGAAAGATGATATCTTCATCGATTGGTCCCTGTGATCAGTTGCTGGACCTATTGTCTTATCAATCCTTTGATTTGAGTGTGGGCTATCGTCAAATCAAGTCAGAACCAACGATGTTCGTAGTGTTGTCTTACTCGTGGATTTTCCTCGAGCATACACCATTATATCGTTTGGGTCTGACTAGTGCTATCACTCCTTCACATAATTATGGAACTCCTTCTTCATGGAAACCAGGATGAGTTGTTGTTGAGCCCATCAGCAATATATTTAACCTCTCCATGATTATGTTGAACATCCAGCTAGTACTGGAAACTTTTCTAAGCATTATCTTCATGACCCGCTCATGGAGCATATGTCCGGATGAAAGTAGTGACTTTCCCTGATTCATGTGCATATGATGCAAGTTGCCGCCATGAATTCGAGGAAGATTGTTTTGTTTCCTTGGAATCATCCCAAATCAGTCATGCACACGTGCGAAGTATTCTGTGGTCTGGAGACTTGCAACCTTCATCCCATTTGTGTCCCGAGCACACCAAGCCACTGATTGATTTGTTCAAGGAGAAGAAGTTCCTTCATAAGAGCTAATCATATGACTTATGCAAGGACTTCGTTATCCACGGTGATGGTTCCCAACCAGAACTCGGTAGTGTTTTATTGTAAGACTACCATGTGATCATGTTTGTCTGAGACAACATGTTCACACGTGCGTAGCAGAACCAGCTCATGTTCTGGCGCTTGCTATCGTAGTTCATTCCCCGAGAATCTCGCAACGTCATCTCGTCGAATTGTGTTGCAAACTTTCATTTTTCTTCCTAGACTCGATGAGTCTGGAATATCCTAACACCAACCAGATCTGAATCTCAGGCCGATATGATGGTTGGAACATTTTCCAAGAACTATAATATTGGTCCCTCGATAACCGGTAAAGTGGATGTCGTGGCCAACACACCCAACCGGAAGACCTATTATTATAATATCTTGATTGAGGAAGTTGGCCACCTCCCCATAGGGATTTCGTAGGATTTACTCCCTAGTTGCCCCTATGGATTTTGAGATCCCGAAGTCCGACCTTTTTACTTGATGTTCTAGATATCAAACCATATCTATGAATGGGTTACACTAGCACATCAAGGAGAACATTAGAAGCGGAGTGCTAAATGTCTCTCGGTCGATCATCCAGATTTTTATTTCCTTGGCCTCGCTAAGGTGAAATCTGAGAAGGTGTTATCTTCCTTTGCATCTGCATCGTCCATCGATGTTCATCATGGTGGTATGTTGTGTTGCCAGGATCCTTGACACGGATGTTGGTAAAACCTTGATGAATATGGAAATGCTCAAGTTCTTGAGAGCACGCACAAGCGCTAGGTGTTATCATCAGCACTAACTGGGTTTGCTCTCAGTTTCCTCGGCAATGCTATGATCTTTTCAAACAGTGAATTCACTCCCTATTGTTGAGTTCTTCCCCAGTTACCAGAATCATTCCTAGCATTTGCATTTTGTTCCTAGCTTGCACCGCCAATGTGCCATTCTACCATGGGTCTCTTCCATTTCCGGTGATAAGCAAATTCATCCATTACGTTGTCTTCAACAAGGTAATCCACATCATTCAAGTCCGAGTATGCCATTCTACCGACCCCCTCCAAACGATCGCTCGAGAATTGCCTTAGGCTGGTTTAAAGAGTTTCAATGATCTCTGAATCAAAAGTAATTCTTTTTGCCACTTAAGGGGATATCTCTACGAGTCACCTTCCCTAAGGTGTATCGTTATGGTATCATGGCAACTCAACTCCTCGCTACGTTGACAATCATTTACCACCTTCTTAGGTATGAAATTGTTGTCTACCTAGCGAACCTTCGTCATCCGTTTCTTCCACCCCTATTGATGTGTATCTCGTGTCTCAACCCGAAAGATGGTTCTATGTGTCATTCCGTAAGTTAATCTTGAGTTGTTCGATCTTCGAGGAGATCGACCCTTCTAGAGTCTCCTTCTTTCCCCC
The DNA here is from genome assembly GCF_002162155.2 of Triticum dicoccoides. Lineage (NCBI taxonomy): Eukaryota > Viridiplantae > Streptophyta > Magnoliopsida > Poales > Poaceae > Triticum > Triticum dicoccoides. Next base: position 713,734,921 of record NC_041388.1, on the reverse strand, counting down.
CCTGTCATGTTGACAGGATTTCTCAGAGCAAGACGACAAGACAAAGATGGTGTTCAAATCAACGTTCAACTGAAGTGCACCCTGGATCGTGAAGATTATACTAGTTGCGTTTCCCCTTCACCTTACCCTACGCTTGAATCTCGAGACGAGATTCTTGTTTAGTGGGGGTGAGTTGTCACATCCCTAGCTTCTGGTAATGCTCTAGGCTAGCTTCATGTGTGCATCATGTTTAAATTTCATTTAAATTTGAAATGAGGATTGGTGGAACCCTCAGAATCATTTTGAAAATGACCCAAATAAAAAAATTCCCCAAAAGGGACCAAGAAAATGCTCATGTTGCCCTCTGAAAATATTGGACAGAGATAAAAATCAAAACAATATTTTTAGGAGCTCATGGACATTTATTTTGGCCATTTGGATTAATTCGATAAATATTTGCATTGGAAAGATATTTCTATATATATGAAATATGGTCCAAAAATTATGCCAATTATAAAAGAGCTCTGGAATAATACCATTAGCCCCTACAAAAATTGGCATAATAAAATTAAATGATTTAATATATTTATTAAATCAAACAAATGTCAGAAAAATAGAAAACAGAAGTAAAATAGGAAAAACAGAGAGAGGGGGGGAAACATTACCTGCAGCCCACCTGGGCCACTTACCTGTAGCCGGCCCAGCTCCTCCCGCTGGCCCAGCCCACCTCCTCCCTCCCCCTTGTCTTCTTCCTCCCCTCGCACCGAAGCAGCTCGGTGGCGAGCGCCGATGCCGCCTCGGCCACCTCCTGCTTCCACCGAGGCGTTCCCGAGCCTCCCCCTCACGCCACGCACTTCCCCTCGCCCCCTGCACCTCCCCTCTCTTCCCCTGGACCCCGTTCTCTCCTCTGCTTTCCTCCCTGCACGCGCCCGAGCGGAGCTCGTCGTCGCCGACGCCGTTCGCCGTAGCCACCGTGCTCCTCGCTGCCACCCTAAGAACCCAGGGGATCCGCCTCGACCACTTCTTCCTCCTCGCCGAGAAGCGCACCGCGGGAGCCCCTGCAACGTCGCCACCGCCGGCTTCTTCAACCTCGGGACCGCCGGCCATCTTCGTCAAATTCGTCGGCTCGGGTGCCTCCCCGAGCTCCCCGAGGCCACCGTCGCAACCCCTGTGAGCTACTCTTCCATTCCCCCTCCTTCTCGCGCTCGTTCCCGTACCCTAGCCGCCTTTCCGCCGGACCCGAGAGCTCGCCGCCGCCGTGCCTCGTCACCACCGTGGCTGGAGCCGTTGCAGCTCGAAGCCGAGCACACCACCGCACTCAACACGTCTCCAGGAGCCCGTAGCCGCCACTAGCTTCCCCTCCCGTGCCCCCGAACGCCAACCCCGACCTCGCCCGAGCTCCGACCGCCGCAAAAGAGCTCGCCGCCGGCAGCTCCGGCCACCCCAGCCTCCGCCACCGCCACCGTTGGATGTGCCACTCCACCCTCTCCCCGTAGCTGCTCCCTGCGCGCCAAAAGAGCCCTTGTAGTTGGTTTCCGACGCGCACCACCGCGTCTGGCCTCGCCGGCGTCAAGCCGCCGGTGGGTCTGACCACGTTGACCACGGCGGGACCCCCCCCTTTTCTGGGTCAATGACAGGTGGGGCCAGCCCCCCCTGTTAATTAGTTTAGTTATTTTATTTTAACTACCCCCTCTGCTGACACTGACAGGTGGGCCCCCGCCATCAGGTGATTAGCTTAAGCTAATCACCACCTAATCTAACCCCAGAGCCACTGACATGTGGGCCCTAGTGCCCTAATCCTTAATTAAACTAAAATAAACCCCCCTATTTAACCTGTGACGCTGACATATGGGTCCCACAGGTCAGGTTTGACCTGGAGGTGCCCTGTTGACCTGCTGACGTCAAGGTGATGTCATGCTGACGCATTAAATGATTTTCTGGATTTAAAATAAATCAGAAAATTCCAGAAAATTGTTTAAACCTCAATAAATCATAGAAAATTAACCGTAACTCCAAATTAAATAATTTATATATGAAAAATTATCAGAAAAATTCAAGGAATCCATCTGTACCATTTTCATGCATGTTAGAACAACTTATCACTACTGTTTAGAGCAAATGAAGTGAATGACATTTAAATAATCACATATGGAGTTTGAATTTGAATCTTGTATTCAAACCAACTTCATTTAATCTGTTGCTAGTTGCATTAGCTCAAAACACATTCATATTGCCATGTCATGAGCATGCATCATATTGTGCATTGCATTGATTGTATTTCTTCTTTGTTGCCGGTATTTGTCCCCTCTCGATAGACGTGATACCGATGATGTGATCGTTGACACTGATGAAGACTCAATGTTATCTTCAGAAGTGCCAGGCAAGCAAAACCCCCCCTTGTTCATTTCGATAAAATCCCACTCTCTCGCTCCTGCTCTCTTTTACTGCATTAGGACAACAACGACATTTTGTTACTTGCTGCGGTAGCTGAACCCCTTTATCCTTTGCATGACCTGTCATTGCCACAGTAAATAGATGAAACCCACTAGCATGAGTAGGAGTTGTTTGAGCCCTGATGTGCCTACTCATTCATGCTTGTTGTCATGCCTGCTATTGCTTAGAGTTGAGTTAGGTCTGATTCATCGGGGATGAATCAGAGGTGTGTGAACATGTCCTACTGTGTGTGAGCTAAGTGTGTGAACACGATTTGGTAAAGGTAGCGGTGAGAGGCCATGTAGGAGTACATGGTGGGTTGTCTCATTGCAGCCGTCCTCAGGAACTGAGTTCTGTGTTTGTGATCCATGATTCAGCTACTACCACGCATTGGGCCCGAAACCAATGGACCCTCTCGGCTTCTTGATCACCCTTGTCCTCTGTCCAGGAGTTGCAAATAGTTTCTGGTGTTTGTAGTATGCTGGAGGCCGTGCACAGCGCTGACCGTAGGGGTGGGCTGTGATGCGGTAGGCACGTGGCCGGGTAAACCGGGCGCCCGTTTGGTGTCACGGAACCCTGTTCACATCGTTTGGGGCTGTGAGCGAAACTCCGGCCGGATCTCCTCATGGATGGAACCCGAATAGGCGATAAACCTGGACTAGAGACTTGAGTGTTTAGGCAGGCCGTGGCCGACACCCACGTTGGGCTTCCGCTTGAAGGTTGCCGAGTACATGTCGTGTAAACGGCGGTAAGTGGTGAGAGCGTGTGTGAAGAAGTACACCCCTGCAGGGTTAACCTAATCTATTCGAATAGCCGTGTCCGCGGAAAAGGACTTCTGGGTTGCTTATATCAGTTCATAGACAAGTGAAAGTGAATACTCTAAAATACGCAAGATAAGCGTGAGTGCTATGGATGGCGTTCTCGTAGGGAGACGGGAGCGGTTCCATAGTGGTGTATTGATATGGTGAATATGTGGACTCGTGTGCGCCACCTCAAAAGAGTTACATTGCAGTCGTAGTTTAGGATAGCCACCGAGTCAAAGCTGGCTTGCTGCAGTTAAACCCCACCATCCCCTTTGTTGATAATGATGCATATGTAGATAGTTCTGATGTAAGTCTTGCTGGGTACATTTGTACTCACGTTTGCCTATTTATGTTTTTGCAGAGAGACTTCGGTCTCGCTAGTAGTTTCGGGTGGACTTCGACGTTTAGCTTGTTACCTCAGCTACGATCTTGTGCCCTCCGCAGGATCTGGTAGATAGTCAGGCTTCTCAGCCTTTTTCATTTATAGATGTCTGTACTCAGACATGATAGCTTCCGCTTGTGCTTTGATTTGTATGCTCTGATTGTTGGGTCATGAGACCCATGTTTGTAATATCTCGCTCCTCGGAGCCTAATGAATAAATTACTTGAGTCGTAGAGTCATGTTGTGATGCCATGTTGTATTTGCACATATCAAGCATATTGTGTGTATGCTATTGAAATGCTTGGTATGTGTGGGATCTGACCATCTAGTTGTTTATCTTTAGTAGCCTCTCTTACCGGGAAATGTCTCCTAGTGTTTCCACCGAGCCATGGTAGCTTGCTACTGCTCCGGAACACTTAGGCTGGCCGGCATGTGTCCTTCTTCGTTCCTGTGTCTGTCCCTACGGGGAAATGTCACGCGATGAATACCGGAGTCCTGTTAGCCCGCTACAGCCCGGTTCACCGGAGTCCTGCTAGCCCAGTGCTACAGCCTGGATTCACTCGCTGATGACCGACACGTTCGATGCTGGGTCATGGATGCCTGTCCCTGTAAGTTTGTGCCACTTTGGGTTTACGACTAGCCATGTCAGCCCGGGCTCCTTATCATATGGATGCTAGCGACACTGTCATATACGTGTGCCAAAAGGCGCAAACGGTCCCGGGCAAAGGTAAGGCGACACCCGTGGGAATACCGTGCGTGAGGCCGCAAAGTGATATGAGGTGTTACATGCTAGATCGATGTGGCATTGAGTCGGGGTCCTGACATTTAGATACTCCAATGTCACCTCAAGTATCCGCGGGTCTGATTATACGATATGCATAACACAATCTCAGATTCATCTATTCAAACCAACACAAAGTACTTCAAAGAGTGCTCCAAAGTTTCTACCGGAGAGTCAAGACGAAAACGTGTGCCAACCCCTATGCATAGGTTCATGGGCGGAACCCGCAATTTGATCACCAAAACATACATCAAGTGGATCAATAGAATACCCCATTGTCACCAGGGGTATCCCACGCAAGACATACATCAAGTGTTCTCAAATCCTTAAAGACTCAATCCGATAAGATAACTTCAAAGGGAAAACTCAATACATTACAAGAGAGTAGAGGGGGAGAAACATCATAAGATCCAACTATAATAGCAAAGCTCGCGATACATCAAGATCGTAACACCTCAAGAACATGAGAGAGAGAGAGAGATCAAACACATAGCTACTGGTACATACCCTCAGCCCCGAGGGAGAACTACTCCCTCCTCATCATGGAGAGCACCGGGATGATGAAGATGGCCACCGGAAAGGGACTGCCCCCTCCGGCAAGGTTCCGAAACGGGTCTAGATTGGTTTTCGGTGGCTACGGAGGCTTCTAGCGGCGGAACTCCCGATCTATTGTGTTTTCTGGAGGTTTCAGTATTTATAGGATTTTTTGGCGTAGGTCTCATGTCAGGGGGTCTCCGGGCTGTCCACGAGGCAGGGGCCCACGCGTAGGGGGGTGGGCGCGCCCCCACCCTCATGGGCAGCCTGGGACTCTCCTAGCCCAACTCTTTTACTCCGGGGTCTTCTTTTGGTCCAAAAAAATCGTCAAAAATTGGCACGTCAATTGGACTCCGTTTGGTATTCCTTTTCTGTAGAACTCAAAAACAAGGAAAAACAGAAACTGGCACTGGGCTCTAGGTTAATAGGTTAGTCCCAAAAATCATATAAAATAGCATATAAGTGCGTATAAAACATCCAAGGTTGATAATATAATAGCATGGAACAATAAAAATTATAGATACGTTGGAGACGTATCACTCCTCTAGTACTGCACCATCTTCAAGTAAGACTATGAGATCCAGAAGACCATTATTATATGCTCAGTTTTCTCGCATATATACCAGTCAATTAGTGGTACATTCATGGCCGATCAGGTATACAAATATATATTCCTTCTCCTCTTCAGCAGAAAATTGGGTACTTAGTTGCATGTATTTGAAATTATAAATGTGCCACTTTAGTGTTAGGAGATATGTTCAACTGAGTTGCACACAATTACTTTTGTGTTCTTATTACTATTGTAAATTATCAAGCTTCAAACTTTATTGAATGTCGACTAGAATTAATTTTCCATTAGTTGTTCAATGGTTGAGGGAGTCCTGGATTAGGGGGTCTCCGAACAGCCAGACTATATCTTTCGGCCGGACTGTTAGACTATGAAGATACAAGATTGAAGACTTCGTCTCGTGTCCGGATAGGACTCTACTTGGCGTGGAAGGCAAGCTAGGCAATACAGATATGTGTATCTCCTTCTTTGTAACCGACCTTGAGTAACCCTAACCCTCTCTGGTGTCTATATAAACCGGAGGGTTTTAGTCCGTAGGACAACATACAATCATACCATAGGCTAGATTCTAGGGTTTAGCCTCTCTGATCTCGTGGTAGATCTACTCTTGTACTACCCATATCATCAATATTAATCAAGCAGGACATAGGGTTTTACCTCCATCAAGCAGGGGACACGATGTTTTACCCAGGTTCAGGCCCACTTGATGGAGGTAAAACCCTATGTGTTGCTTGATTAATATTGATGATATGGGTAGTACAAGAGTAGATCTACCACGAGATCGGAGAGGCTAAACCCTAGAAGCTAGCCTATGGTATGATTGTTGTTCTGTATGTTGTCCTACGGACTAAAACCCTCCGGTTTATATAGACACCGGAGATGATTAGGGTTACACAAAGTCGGTTACAATGGTAGGAGATCTACATATCTGTATCGCCAAGCTTGCCTTCCACGCCAAGGAAAGTCCCTTCCAGACACGTGACAAAGTCTTCAATCTTATATCTTCATACTCCAGGAGTTCGGCTGAAGGTATAGTCCGGCCATCCGGACACCCCCTAATCTAGGACTCCCTCAGTAGCCCCCGAACCAGGCTTCAATGACGATGAGTCCGGCGCGCAGATTCTCTCCGGCATTGCAAGGCGGGTTCTCCTCCAAATTCCGTGTACCTGTTGAATAAAGTCCGGCTTCTTGTAAATGTTGCGCTCCTTGGCTTCTACGCCCAGTAATGGCCGTCTCCCACGTGTCAAATGAATATGAAAAGTCTGAGTGTTTTTACATCCACACCCCTAGACACGTAAATGAGCTGCCCATTTAAGGGGACGAGGGTTTAGATCCAAACCACACCTTCTCCCCCTCGCGAGTGTTCATGAGAGTGCATCCGACAAAGGTCCATACCACCATGGCCAGCCGTCGCAACTCCTCCTTTCGCCCTTCCAGCCCTCAGCCTGGATATTGGGAGAGATGCTCCATCCCGCATAGTGAGCTAGTGACGCTCCAGACCAAGGGATTTCTCCCCCCGGCCTATATGGTCCCGGTTCGAGCCGGTCTTGCCATCTATAATGGCGGAGAGCAAGCGGAGAGTGCCCCTAATCCCTCCAAAGGAGAGCGGGTATGCCTTGTCCCTTTTTTAATAAGAGGGCTCGGATTTCCAATCCATCCGTTTCTCCAGGGGCTCCTAGAGTTCTATGACCTCCAGCTACACAATCTTACGCCTGCCTCCGTATTGCATATTGTGGGCTTCGTAGCCCTCTGCGAGCTGTTTTTGGGTGTTGAGGCTCATTTCGGGCCGTGGAAAGAGCTATTCTGCCTGGTGCCCCGTTCTTAGAAGGGGTCAATATATCAAGTGGGCGGAGCCGAAGTGTGGTGCATCGTCGGGACCGAATATCTATCCGGAACCCCAAAGAAGGCGTCCAAGGACTGGCCTTCGGAATGGTTTTACATAGAGGACGTCCCGCTGCCGGATCCTGTCCGGATCGGCCTCCCTGAGTTCGACAGTGCTCCACTAAAGAAGTGCCTAAGTTGGCGTCCACGGAGCCCTCAGAGGGAAAGTGACAAGGACGTCCGTTACCTGATGGGCCGGATAAGATTGTTAGCTCATTCCGGACTGACCATGATCGGGGTCATGGCCGCATGCATCATGCGAGGGGTGCAGCTGCTACAGTATAGAGGCCACCCCATGTGGGACTTCAACGGGGAGGACGACGCCACCCGCTATGGCCGTAAGGGACCGGATTCGGCTGCGGCTCTAACAAAGACATTGTCCGCTTTGTACAAGGGAGAAGAGGAGGAATTTCTCCGCGTCAACCCACAGGGTGGATTTTCTATTTACAATCCCCCAAGCTGGGTAAGTGGTCACATTTACTTGCCCATCCGTTTTAGATTCCCATTGTTAAGTATTCAGTCTAACGACTTCAACGCAGGAACTGCGCCAGGCTGTTAAAGAAATAAACAACCCTCCTCCACAACCCGAGGACCCAGGACGGTCCCTCGACCCGGCCTCTCAAGAGGATCCGGACTTATCTGTGGACCTGATTGATGGAGTGTTCCATCAATTGAGCAAGGACAATGCCTGGGTGGCCATTATGGCCGATTACCCAGGGCTAATCCCGACCTCCCAGGTAAGTGAGATCGAAATCCCAGTACCCCAAATAGGGGTCCGCCCTCTCGTGTTTTCAGTTTCCTGATTACAACCGAGCTTTGCAGGGGAGGTTTTTGAGACGGGAGGCCGAACCTGCGGCGACAAGCCAACGAGGGGCCGCAGGGTCCCGTGGGCAGAAAAGAGGTGCAGTCCGGACCGAGGCGTCAGCGCAAAGGTATGGCGCGCCCCTTTTCCCAGGTGTTATACCTTCAAGGCATATTAACACTTGTGCTCTCTTCAGGACAAAGAGACCTCGCCGGACTATATCCGGAGAGGCTGCGAATCGCGCTTCCACCAGCCAGGCTCCAAAGCCTGGTCCGGAGGCGGAGGCGAAGAAAAGCCTAGTCCGGAGGCGGAGGCGAACACAAGGCGCGCACCGGATGCTCCTCTAATGGAGGATGTGGACAGGTTGTCTGCCACCAACTCTGAGGTGGAGAGTGCCATGAACCACAGCGTCGCCAGACAATTCTTCGCGACGCTTGTTTCTCCTAAGAGGCATTAGATGCCTTCAATTCGGGAGATGCGAACCTCCGTGCCGCTCAAAATGGTCTAGCCAGAGCCACGGAGCAATATGTAAAAGACATACGGGTAA
>NC_041388.1:713650275-713725753 GCF_002162155.2 Triticum dicoccoides | reverse complement strand
TATATATATATATATATATATATATATATATATATATATATATATATATATATATATATATATATATATATATATATATATATGCCAGTAGCCCCCGAGACTTGAAACAGTTAGAATAACTGATTTAAGGATCATTTGTTATGTAGGTTCTTATAGAAAAGAATTCCCTACCGTCCCAGGAGCTGGAAGAGTGCAAAGCCCAACTTGAGGCTGCACTAGCCGCGGCAGGGGAGCCCAAGGAGACCCCCTCTGGTAATATTGTTGGAAATATGCCCTAGAGGCAATAATAAATTGATTATTATTATATTTCCTTGTTCATGATAATCGTTTATTATCCATGCTATAATTGTATTGATAGGAAACTCAGATACATGTGTGGATACATAGACAACACCATGTCCCTAGTAATCCTCTAGTTGACTAGCTCGTTGATCAATAGATGGTTATGGTTTCCTAACCATGGACATTGGATGTCATTGATAACGGGATCACATCATTAGGAGAATGATGTGGTGGACAAGAACCAATCCTAAGCATATCACTAGATCGTGTAGTTCGTATGCTAAAGCTTTTCTAATGTCAAGTATCATTTCCTTAGACCATGAGATTGTGCAACTCCCGGATACCGTAGGAGTCCTTTGGGTGTGCCAAACGTCACAACGTAACTGGGTGGCTATAAAGGTACACTACGGGTATCTCCGAAAGTGTCTATTGGGTTGGCACGAATCGAGACTGGGATTTGTCACTCCGTGTGACGGAGAGGTATCTCTGGGCCCACTCGGTAGGACATCATCATAATGTGCACAATGTGATCAAGGAGTTGATCACGGGATGATGTGTTACGGAACGAGTAAAGAGACTTGCCGGTAACGAGATTGAACAAGGTATCAGGATACCGACGATCGAATCTCAGGCAAGTATCGTACCGCTAGACAAAGGGAATTGCATACGGGATTGATTAAGTCCTTGACATCGTGGTTCATCCGATGAGATCATCATGGAACATGTGGGAGCCAACATGGGTATCCAGATCCCGCTGTTGGTTATTGACCGGAGAGTCATCTCGGTCATGTCTGCATGTCTCCCGAACCCGTAGGGTCTACACACTTAAGGTTCGGTGATGCTAGGGTTATAGAGATATTAGTATGTGGTAACCCGAAAGTTGTTCGGAGTCCCGGATGAGATCCCGGACGTCACGAGGAGTTCCGGAATGGTCCGGAGGTAAAGAATTATATATAGGAAGTGCTATTTTGGCCATCGGGACAAGTTTCGGGGTCACCGGTATTGTACCGGGACCACCGGAAGGGTCCCGGGGGTCCACCGGGTGGGGCCACCTGCCCCAGGGGGCCACTTGGGCTGTAGGGGGTGCGCCTTGTCCTATATGGGCCAAGGGCACCAGCCCCTAGAGGCCCATGCGCCAAAGGGACAAGAGGAGGGGAGAGTCCTAAAGGGGGAAGGCACCTCCGAGGTGCCTTGGGGAGGATGGACTCCTCCCCCCCTTGGCCGCACCCTTCCTTGGAGGAAGGGGCAAGGCTGCGCCCTCCCCCTCTCCCTTGGCCCTATATATAGTGGGGGGAAGTGAGGGCAACCAAACCTAAGGCCTGGCGCCTCCCTCTCTCTCCCATGGCACATCTCCCTCCTCCCGCAGCGCTTGGCGAAGCCCTGTTGGAATCCCGCTACTTCCACCACCACGCTGTCGTGCTGCTGGATCTCCATCAACCTCTCCTTCCCCCTTGCTGGATAAAGAAGGAGGAGACGTCGCTGCTCCGTACGTGTGTTGAACGCGGAGGTGCCGTCCGTTCGGAGCTAGGATCATCGGTGATTTGGATCACGACGAGTACGACTCCATCAACCCTGTTCTCTTGAACGCTTCCGCGCGTGATCTACAAGGGTATGTAGATCCACTCCTCCCTCGTTGCTAGATGACTCCATAGATAGATCTTGGTGACACGTAGGAAAATTTTGAATTTATGCTACGTTCCCCAACAAATATACACTTCGAAAGATAAGTATTTTGCGAAGCACGGCATGGGTGCGAATCTGACAAATGAAATTGCAGATGGCGCCGGATTGAGTCCGGAAAGGAAACAACTCCTACGCCAGCTGAAGGCTGGTGAGAAGGTGCTGACAAAGGTGAGGAGGGAGAAGAACGACCTCCAAGATGCCAACACCAAGCTGGGCGTCGACCTGAAAGATGTTCGTGCCCAACTGTCAGACTCCGTTAAGGAGAATCAGTGGCTTCGGTGCGGCATATTTAGTAAGTGCTTGAACGAACCTTTGAAAAAAAGTTCGGCGGGGAAGTCGACTAACAGAGTAATGTCTGTAGGTGTGCTAACAGGTCGTCCTGCACAGGAGATGCCCGGTTCTACGGGTGACCTTCTTCCCGAGCTCTCGCAACTGCTCGAGCGAGTTCGGCAGGCAATGCAAGGCGTCGCCCAGGCCTTGTGGCCATCCATCTCCATGCCCGAAGGTCTTGGAGAGCTTGCGGAGAAGCTAAAGGGAGCACGGCGGCGCTTCCGATTGTGGAAGATATCGGCCTGCCGTCAAGGTGCTAGGGAGGCCTGGGCCATGGTGAAAACGCGGTACACAAAGGCTGACCCCAACCACATGGCCGAGGTCGGTCCTGTGGGGCCCGATGGGAAGGAGATCCCTGTAAGCTTAGTATACGGCCAAGTAGAATTGGCCGCAAAGTATTCCCAGCAGGACTATAAATTAGACAGCCTGTTAGATGGTATTGAAGAGAAATACAATCAGTCAGAATGACTATGTAATTTAATTGACATTTATAATGCCTTCTAGCCGGATTGTAGATCGTTTGTCATGGCCGACCTTTTTGCTTCATCCTCGGGACCTGACGGTCCCGAGTGTGTCCAAATTCCCATGCGGTTATATAAGAACCGGGGAATGCATGGAGAACAGGCGTAGGGGTCATTAGTGCGTGAACAGACAAGTGCCCGACTAGTTATGTTATATTACATGGTTAGTAAGAAACATCTTCCAGGGAGAATAGTTCCGTTAGGGGTTCCTTTCCCTGGGAGGCATGCTCCAAAGTGCATGCCCATTCTGCGAAAAAGACGCGGGAAAAAGCATTTGGGGGCGCATAAGTAAATAAGTGAAAAGATCATCTTTTAGGTCACCGACCGAATATTCCCTTAAGAACGCTAGCTTTTGGCTTCACCCAGTCTGAGGTACACATCCGGCTGATCCGGTAGTAACAATCGCAGAGGTGCTCCCTTTACCGCCTAGCCGAATAATCGGGAACGTAGGGGTAAGCATAGGAGCCAGGCAACCCAGCTTGGCCAAAACTTAAGTCATATTGATGCATATAATGGTGAAATAAAAGGTACATGCGGAAGTATAACACATGTGTTGGGCATGAAGCCTGTATAAATAAGCTTCTGTTAAAAGAAGCCCCCAGGTTTAATGAGTGCGAATAGCACGTCATTTGATGAGCCTTTAAAGGCTATAAGAGAAAGGAAGGGGAGAAGGAGTGAAATGTAAGACAGACCGTATATAAAAATGGACAGAGGAAGGAGACGAACAGAGAGTCCAGTGCTAGGCATAGAATCTTCGGAGACGGGCTGCGTTCCATGGGTTCGGCTCGAGTCGGTTATCCGATGCATCTCGCAGGCAGTATGCTCCACCAGTCAGGACTTGGTCAATTATGAAGGGACCTTCCCACTTGGGCTTGAGTTTGTCCTTTTTCTTATCCGGCAGGCGTAGAACTAATTCGCCAACGTTGTAATCTTTGGCACGTACTTCTCTGCTTTGGTATCTTCGAGCCTGCTGTTGATAGAATGCGGAACGGGCTTTTGCCACGTCACGCTCCTCCTCCAATGCGTCCAAACTGTCCTGCCGATCGAGCTCGGCTTCTCTTTCTTCGTACATGCGCACTCGAGGTGAGTCATGAATTATGTCACAAGGCAAAACTGCCTCTGCGCCGTACACCATAAAGAATGGTGTGTATCCGGTGGTGCGATTCGGCGTGGTCCGCAGCCCCCAGAGTACGGAGTCGAGCTCCTCTACCCAGTGCGTGTTAGATTCCTTGAGGGACCGCACTAATCTAGGTTTGATGCCGCTCATGATAAGACCATTTGCACGTTCGACCTGGCCATTAGTTTGTGGGTGATAGACGGAAGCATAATCGAGCTTGATGCCCATGTTTTTGCACCAGAGTTTTACCTCGCCGGCCGTAAAGTTCGTGCCGTTATCAGTGATGATGCTATGGGGAACGCCGTAATGGTGTACAACCCTGGATATAAAGTCTATCACCGGTCCGGATTTGGCCGTCTTAACAGGCTTGGCTTCTATCCATTTGGTGAACTTATCCACCATGACCAGTAAGTATTTTTGCTTGTGGGTTCCACCTTTAAGGGGTCCAACCATGTCAAGCCCCCAGACCGCAAAGGGCCAAGTGATGGGGATAGTTTGGAGGGCGGTGGGTGGCATATGGCTTTGGTTTGCAAAGAGCTGACAACCGGCGCATCGTTGGACTAAGTCCTGTGCGTCTTCCCGGGCCGTCGGCCAATAAAAGCCTGTACGGAAGGCCTTGCTTACAAGGGACCGAGCTGCAGCGTGATGACCGCCGAGTCCGACATGAATTTCAGCCAGGAGGTTCCGCCCTTCCTCTTCGGAGATGCACCTTTGAAGGACTCCGGTAGTGTTTTTCTTATAAAGCTCTCCCTCATGGACTTTGTAGGCTTTGGATCGCCGCAATATGCAGCGTGCCTCATTTTGGTCCTCAGGGAGTTCCTGCCTAGTAAGGTAGGCGAGGAATGGTTCTGTCCACGGGGCGATGATGGCCATTATTACGTGGGCTGAAGGTGTTATTTCATTGGCAGAGCCTCCGGTTGTGTCAGAGTGTTCGGTGTCGGGCAGTGTGGTTGGGTCCGGGCTGTTATTGTTCGGCTCCCCTTCCCATACTACGGATGGCTTGAACAACCTTTCCAAGAAGATGTTGGGGGGGACTACATCGCATTTTGCGCCGATGCGTGCCAGGACATCTGCCGCCTGATTATTTTCCCGGGCTATATGGTGAAATTCAAGCCCTTCGAACCGAGCTGAAATTTTTAGGACGGTGTTGCGGTAAGCTGCCATTTTTGGATCCTTGGCATCGAAGTCTCCATTTATTTGGGATATTGCGAGGTTCGAGTCCCCGCGCATCTCTAGGCGTTGAATGCCCATGGATACTGCCATCGGAGACCATGTAAAAGGGCCTCATATTGGGCTGCATTGTTGGAGTCTGTGTACATAATCTGGAGTACGTATTGGACTGTGTCTCCTGTGGGGGACGTCAAAACGACGCCAGCCCCTAGTCCGGCCAACATCTTGGAGCCGTCGAAATGCATGATCCAATTTGAATATGTGCCGTACTCTTTAGGGAGTTCGGCCTCTGTCCATTCTGCGATGAAGTCGGCCAAAACTTGCGACTTGATGGCTCGCCGTGGCTTATAAGTTATGTCGAACGAGAGGAGCTCAATGGCCCATTTTGCATTCCGGCCCGTTGCGTCACAGTTGTTTATAATATCGTTAAGTGGTACTTCCGAGGCTACTGTTATTGAACACTCTTGAAAGTAGTGTCATAGCTTCCGGGATGCCATGAATACCGCGTACGCAATCTTTTGATAATGCGGGTACCATGATTTGCACGGAGTGAGGACAGTGGACACATAATAGACTAGCTTTTGAAGGGGGAATTTGTGTCCGTCCGTTTTTCGTTCGACGACGAGCACTGCACTTACAACCTGATGTGTTGCTGCAATGTACAATAGCATTGGTTCACCAATGTTTGGCGCGGCCAGGACTGGGTTTGTTGCCAATATGGCTTTTATTTCGTCGAGTCCGGCCGTGGCTGCATCCATCCATTCGAAGTGTTCGGTGCGCTGAAGGAGGCGGTAAAGAGGTATCCTACCCTCCGAAGCCTCACCCAATCTAAGGCTCAGAGGCCGAGGAATTTCCAAACTCGAAAATTTGGATTCCTGGATGTTATCCAATGAATCCACCCCGTTGCCTGACTCTAAGTTCAGGTCTTGAGTGATATCCTCCCCTCCGCGAGTATCCAGCTTGGAGGGGTCGGGAATCCGGACGTAGCTAGTCCTTAAGATAGATGAAGGGTCGCCGCACTGTCCCTCTACCATGGCAACGTGATGGGTGACTTGGGGAGAGTTAATCTCTCTCAGATCGGGTTTAGGCCCAATCTGGTCGTAATCCGTAGCGACTCCCAGGGCGGCGATGCGATCCAAGAGCTCGTTTATGAAGGAGAGCTCCATTGGATCTAACTGCTCGGCGAGTTCCGAGCTGACATGAATATTGTTTTCGATGGCTCGAGAGGTCATCGTCGGCGCAGAAGCCGAACAGGCGGTCATAAGAAAACCACCTAGCCGAAGGGTTTGGCCGACAGCCAAAGCTCCCTTAGCGACGGTGCAGTCTTTAAAGACGGGGCGAGGCATCCTTCCTGATGGCGACGACATAGAGGAACTCTCAATGAAAGCACCAATGCCGGTGTCAAAACCGGTGGATCTCGGGTAGGGGGTCCCGAACTGTGCGTCTTGGCCGGATGGTAACAGGAGGCAAGGGACACGAAGTTTTACCCAGGTTCGGGCCCTCTTGATGGAGGTAAAACCCTATGTCCTGCTTGATTAATATTGATGATATGGGTAGTACAAGAGTAGATCTACCACGAGATCGGAGAGGCTAAACCCTAGAAGCTAGCCTATGGTATGATTGTTGTTCTGTATGTTGTGCTACGGACTAAAACCCTCTGGTTTATATAGACATCGGAGAGGGTTAGGGTTACACAAAGTCGGTTACAATGGTAGGAGATCTACATATCTGTATCGCCAAGCTTGCCTTCCGCGCCAAGGAAAGTCCCTTCCGGACACGGGACGAAGTCTTCAATCTTGTATCTTCAAAGTCCAGGAGTCCGGCTGAAGGTATAGTCCGTCCATTCGAACACCCCCTAATCCAGGACTCCCTCAGCGGCATACTGAACTCATTAAGGTCTCTCTCCTTGTCAGGAGGATCCCTGCCGAACTATGTCCGACAGGATTGGGATGCGGACGACGAAGAAATTCGCAGCCCACCCACCACCCACTTAGTAGCCACTGTCGATGACTTAACTGACATGCTCTACTTCGACTCCGAAGACATCGACGGTATGGACGACGATGCGGGAGACGAAGAGGAACCACTGCCCATAGGGCACTGGACAGCCACCTCATCATACGATATATACATGGTGGACACACCCAAAGAAGGCAATGGCGACGAGACAGTGGAGGATGACCCCTCCAAGAAGCAACCTAAGCACCGACGTCAGTGGCGCCGCTCTAAGTCCCGCGAAAGCAAAAGTGGTGATACCGGCACAGGAGATAATAACACTCTGGATAGTGCCGAAGACAACAGCAATCCTCTCCAGCAAGATTTAGAGCAGGAGGATGGAGGAGCCAGCCCTCCTGAGAGAGTGGCAGATGGAGAGGCGGAGGATGATAATTGCATACCCCCCTCCAAAGACAAGGCAAGCCTCGGCGATGACGAATTCGCCGTGCCAGAGGATCCCGTCGAACAAGAGCGCTTCAAGCGCCGGCTTATGGCCATGGCAAATAGCCTTAAGAAAAAGCAGCAACAGCTTTAAGCTCATCAAGATCTGCTAGCTGACAGATGGACTGAAGTCCTCGCGGCCAAGGAATATAAACTCGAGCGCCCCTCCAAGAGTTACCCAAAATGCAGGTTGCTACCTCGACTGGAGGAAGAAGCGTATGACGCGGCTGATCGGCCACCTCGTGGCCGCGATAGAGAGGCATTCCAGCCAAAAGCTCAGCCTGCACCCCGACGCCATTCAAATAAAAAAGCATGGGGAAACACGCCAGACCTGCGAGATGTATTGGAGGACAAAGCAAAACATGCAGGATCGATCTACGGATCACGAGGGCGCGCCACTATGCAAGATGATAAATGTCACGCCGGATACAGTAAAAGTAAATTCGACCGGGCCGAACACAGCGGGGAAGACCCATTCGAGCTGCGTCGCGATATAGCCCAATACAGAGGCGCCGCACACCCCTTATGCTTCACAGAAGAAGTAATGGATCATCAAATCCCAGAAGGTTTCAAACCCATAAATATTGAATCATACGATGGCACAACAGATCCTGCGGTATGGATCGAGGATTTCCTCCTCCACATCCACATGGCCCGCGGTGATGACTTACACGCCATCAAATACCTCCCACTAAAGCTCAAAGGACCAGCGCGGCATTGGCTTAACAGCTTGCCAGCAGAGTCCATTAGCTGTTGGGAAGATCTGGAAGCCGCATTCCTCGACAACTTTCAGGGCACTTATGTGCGACCACCAGATGCCGATGACTTGAGCCACATAATTCAGCAGCCAGAAGAATCGGCTAGGCAATTTTGGACTCGGTTCCTAACAAAGAAAAATCAAATCATCGACTGTCTGGATACAGAGGCCCTAGCAGCCTTCAAACACAACATCCGTGACGAGTGGCTAGCCCGGCACCTTGGTCAGGAAAAGCCGAAATCTATGGCAGCCCTCACGACACTCATGAACCGCTTTTGTGCGGGAGAAGACAACTGGCTGGCTCGCAGTAACAATATGTCAAAGAACCATGGTACTTCGGATACCCAGGACAGCAATAGCAGGTCATGTCGCAACAAACATAAGCGCCACATTAATAGCGATAATACTGAAGATACAGCAGTCAATGCTGGATTCAAAGGCTCTAAACCCGGTCAGCGGAAAAAGCCATTCAAAAGAAGCACTCCAGGCCCGTCCAGTTTGGACCGTATACTCGATCGCTCGTGTCAAATACACGACACCGCCGACAAGCCAGCCAACCACACCAACAGGGATTGTTGGGTGTTCAAGCAGGCCGACAAGTTAATTGCCGAAGGCAAAGATAAGGGGCAAGATAGAGATGACGAGGAAGAGCCCCGACAGCCGAACAACGGAGGACAGAAGAGGTTTCCCCCACAAGTGCGGACAGTGAACATGATATACGCAACCCACATCCCCAAGAGGGAGAGGAAGCGTGCGCTCAGGGACGTATATGCACTGGAGCCAGTCGCCCCAAAGTTCAACCCATGGTCCTCCTGTCTGATCACCTTCGATCACAGGGACCACCCCACTAGTATCCGTCATGGCGGATTCACCGCACTGGTCCTAGACCCAATCATTGACGGATTTCACCTCACTCGAGTCCTTACGGATGGCGGTAGCAGCCTGAACCTGCTTTATCAGGACACAATGCGCAAAATGGGTATGGATCCCTCAAGGATCAAACCCACAAAAACGACCTTTAAAGGCGTCATTCCTGGCGTAGAGGCCCATTGCACAGGCTCAATTACACTGGAAGTGGTCTTTGGATCCCCGGATAACTTCTGAAGCGAAGAATTAATCTTCGATATAGTCCCGTTCCGCAATGGTTATCATGCACTGCTCGGGCGAACTGCATTTGCGAGATTCAATGCGGTACCGCATTATGCATACCTCAAGCTCAAGATGCCAGGACCTTGTGGGGTTATCATAGTTAATGGAAACACAGAGCGCTCTCTCCGAACGGAGGAGCACACGGCGACCCTCGTAGCAGAAGCGTAAAGCAGCCTCTCAAGGCAATCCACCAGTTCGGCATTTCAAGACCTGGACACCTTCAAGCGCGCTTAGAGTAATCGGTAAATGGACCGCCTGGCACGATATGAGCTCGCGTAGCAATGCGGCCCCCACCCCAGTCCCAGCCAAACGGCGAAATTCGTGCCACGCGTACATAATTACGCATTAAAAATACCATGGACACAGGTGGGGAGGGGGGCACAACTACAGCACGCCCCAAGACGCGGCTTAAACCGCACTAGGGGCTTCCCGCTTTGTTATTTTTCTCTTTTCAGGACTTTAATCTCTGGAAACCCTGTCCGGCAGCATGATTGCCGAACACATGATGCAGCAACCAAGGAGGCAGAAAGCTACGTCACACCACAGATTTCCCAGGTGGATTACGATAACGAGTGAAATATTTTCTTTAATACTATTCCTCAGCTTGCCCTTGGAAGGGACGTAGTCCTACTTTTTGCTTATCGCACTCTCTGTATCATTCTTCTTTAATGCACCTTTTTGAATAAAAATGCATAACGTCACGACTATTATTGCATTCTTGTTATATATACGTGTTCATTAATAACGCCTTACAACCGTACACTTTGGTACGACCAATACACCAGGGGCTTAAGTACCCCACAATATGGTGTGAGAAGCCCGAACACTTTCACAAGTGCGGCGCCCCAAACTTATAGCATTATATGCATCAGCTCCGAATCATGTCTTTGGTCAAATGTTGGGTTTGCCCGGCTCCTATGTTTTGGTACCTTTCGTTCCGCTCTATCAGCTAAGGTAGCGCTAGGAGAACTACTGCGATTGTGCCCCGGTTCTGCTGGGCTAAGCACCTCAGTAGAGAAAGCTAAATTTGACTGTCATGATAAGGCGAGAGACTGGTCGCTGTTCGGCGAGGTTTCGAGTCCCTAAAGACTTATGCCGCTTAGAGCGAGGGGCCGGCCCTGTCCGGCTTAAAGGCGTGTATCGCGCCCCGAATTCGGCCTTCCAAATACCAGGGGCTTCACCAAAATTTAAAATTATAGAATTCTATGGCTAAGTGAGAGTGATAAAGCATTATTAGTCCGGTTGCCTTGTTCGTTGTGCTGAGCACCTCCCTCGAAGGACCCAAAAATGGGAACAAGAGTGCTCAGGTTTATCCCGAACACCCCAACACTCGTGGCATGGGGGCAGAAGCCGAGGACTAGCCATCTCTCAATTCGGATAAACAACCAAACAGAAGGTAATATTTTAAATTCAAACAAGCGTTGCATAGCGCATATGAAACAAGTTTTCATCATACATGATCACACGAGCAAGTTTACTCAAATATTACATCCTTTGAGAATTCGTCCGCTACAAGACGGGCAACCTTCAGGACACCCTCATAATAAATTTCGGGGGTGCGATGCTCCTTGCCCTACGGCGGTCCTTCCTTGATCAGCTTCACGGCGTCTAGCTTGGCCCATTGCACCTTCACACGGGCGAAAGCCCGGCGTGCACCTTTCATGCAGACAGACTACTTGACGACTTCCAGCCATGGGCAGGCATCCACAAGCCACCTCACCAGGCCGAAGTAGCTGTTCGGAAGGGTGTCGCCAGGCCACAGCCGGACTATAAAGCCCTTCATGGCCTGTTCGGCCGCCTTGTGTAGCTCGACCAGCTGCTTCGGTTGGTCGCTCAGAGGCACCAGGTGTTCGGCCCCAGTATACTGAGACCAGAACAGCTTCTCCGTTGAGCTCCCCTCCTCGGCCTGGTAAAACTGTGCGGCCTCTGACACGCTACATGGAAAATCTGCGAATGCTCCTGGAGAGCTCCGGATCCGGGTAAGTAATAGGTAATTTAATTTTACATGCTTGCTTTGCATATAGAATGCCTTATCCGGCGCTATTTTCTTCATCGTGTCGATCTCCTAGAGGGCCTTTTGGGCTTCAGCCTTGGCACTCTTTGCGCTCTCGAGGGCCGCGGCAAGCTCAGACTCTTGCGTCTTCAAGTCAAGCTCCAACGCCTCGTGCTTCGTCACGAGGGCCTGGAGCTCTTGCTGCACCTCGTCCACCCGAGCCTCTTGCCTATCCCGCTTGGTGCGCTCCTTAGCCGCTTGAGCTTCGGCCTCGGAGAGCGCTTGCTTTAAGGTCGCCACTTCGGTCGTGGCCCCTGGCAAATTCATGATGATCTTGTCATTTTGCAATCGCATTCTTTTTTTACATATCCACAGACTAGGTACTACTTACCTTTGCTTTCCTCGAGCTGCCTCTTGGCAAGGCCGAGCTCGTCCTGGGACCCTTTAAGGTCCTGCTTCAGTACGGCGACCTCCGCAGTCAGTGCGGCAGATGCCAGCAGCGCAGCCTGCATATGCATATTGACATACTTATATTAGACTCCTGCTATATTGTTTGATCCTCTGTTCGGCTTTTCTTTGTGAACACCGAACAGAGAATCAGGGGCTACTGTCTATGCGGTAATATTTTTACTATATTTTCAACACTTACCTCAAAGCCTGTTAGAAGGCTGGCACATGCTTCGGTCAGTCCGCTCTTGGCGGACTGAACCTTCTGGATCACCGCACTCATAATAGTACGGTGCTCCTCATTGATGGAAGCACTGAGAAGCGCTTCTAGCAGACTGTCCGGCGCCTCTGGATGGATAGAGGTCACCAGCGCAGGCATCTTGCCCCTCTTGGAAGGAGGCCGCCTGCCCGAGTCTGGAACCACTTGAGGTTCCGGCGCGGTGTTCGGCTGAGGGACGAACTCGGAGCCCTCAAGGGCCTTGTACCCTCTACTCCCGGAGTCCGGAAGGCCGCCTTAAGGCGCCTCCGGGACTGTCTCCCTCGACCCGGTGCCTCTTGAGACAATACCTTGGCGTCGTCCGCAGGGTAAGGGGAGGTGGCGGTCGGAAGTGGACCGCTATTCATATTCAACGAGCCGAGGGAGCCGTCCGACGATACATCGATACGGGCTCGCAGCGGCCTGCATAACCATATTCGGCGTTAAGGGAAGCAGTGCGATAAAGGAATGCTATGAGTTACTCTGGTATCCGAATACTTACGACTTCCCCAGGGGCTTAGCCCTGGGCAGCCACTCGTCTTCGCCGTCGGCGGCGGTGGTAGAACTGTCCGGAAGGAGAGTCCTTCCCTTCTTGGACCCTTCGGCCTCCCTAGTTGGGGCGGCCTTCCTCTTCTTGTCTTCCCCATCAGAAGGGGGAGCATATTCTTCTGCCTCCTCGTCTTTGGGGGAGGAGTGCGTCGTAGAGTCATCAGACGGTGAGTCCGCTGACGCCTGGCGTCGGGAACTCTTCCGGGTTCCCTTGGCCTTCTTCGTCTTCTCCGACACCGTATAAGGAGTCAGAGTCAGCATCTTTGCCAGGAGGGCGTCTGCTGGGCCTTCGGGTAAAGGAGCCGGACAGTCGATCTTTCCGACCGTCTCCTGCCAGTCCTGTTAAAGGTACGGGAGCTTAGATCCCGCATAGGGCCAAACTATGGAAAACAAGTATCCTGTGAAAAGTAAAACAGCTTACCGCGCTGGCTTGGCACTTTGCGCAGAATCCGCGGTCCTCGGTAGTGGGAGGGGGAACCTCGGTGCTCTTGAATAGCACCTTCCAGGCATCTTCGTGAGTTGTGTCGAAGAGCCTGTTTAGAGTCCGGTGCTGGGCTAGGTCGAACTCCCACAAGTTGAAAGCCCGTTGTTGGCACGGGAGGATCCGGCGGATGAGCATGACCTGGACTACGTTGACGAGCTTGAGCTTCTTGTTCACCATGTTTTGAATACATGTTTGGAGTCCGGTCAGCTCTCCCGAACTACCCCAGGACCGGCCCTTCTCTTGCGAGGATGTGAGCCACGTGGGGATGCCAGATCGGAACTCGGGGGCCGCTGCCCATTTAGGGTCGCGCGACTCGGTGATGTAGAACCACCCCGATTGCCACCCCTTAATGGTCTCCACGAAGGAGCCCTCGAGCCATGTGACGTTGGGCATCTTGCCCACCATGGCGCCTCCGCACTCCGCCTAGCGGCCTCTCACTACCTTCGGCTTGACATTGAAGGTCTTCACCCATAAGCCGAAGTGGGGCTTGATGCGGAGGAAGGCCTCGCACACGATGATAAACGCCGAGATGTTGAGGATGAAGTTCGGGGCCAGATCGTGGAAATCCAGGCCATAGTCGAACATGAACCCCCAGACGAATGAGTGGAGAGGGAATCCCAGTCCGCAGAGGAAATGGGTAAGGAACACTACCCTCTCATGGGGCCTGGGGGTGGGGATGAGCTGCCCCTCTTCTGGGAGCCGGTGCGCGATGTCGTCGGGCAGATATCCGGCTCTCCTCAGCTTCTTGATGTGTCCCTCCATGACGGAGGAGACTATCCACCTGCCTCCCGCTCCGGACATGGTTGGTGAGGGTTGAGGTGGGAAATGCGGACTTGGGCGCTGGAGTTCGAGTGTGCAAAAATGGATGAGTAAAGGAGGAAGAAGGCGTGGATGAAAAGGTAGATCCTTATCCCTTTATATGGGCAGACGAAACTATGCGTCCCCACTAGCCTGGTAAAACTCGCTTATCCCCCAAGCGCTGTAATCGATGGCACGGTTGGGTTACCCACACTCGTATTGATGAGAATCCCGTGATAAGGGGACACGATCTCTGCTTTGAGGAGACGTGTCAAAAAACTGCCTCGTGTTATGTGCGAGGCTAGTTAAAGGAAACGGTTCGAATAATCATCGGGCCATGACATAATGTCATGTTGCCAAAACAAGTCAGCAAATTAGATTTGCGGAAATATTATTCTCTCTGCAGTGGAATGTGGAACTTGTTTTGCAGGGTCGGACACTATCCTTGTATTCAAATTCTTCCGTGGTATATTCGGAGGAGGAACCCGACTAGCAATGCCGAAGACAATACTGCGCGCCGGACTCATCGTCATTGAAGCCTGTTTCAGGGGCTACTGAGGGAGTCCTGGATTAGGGGGTCTCCGGATAGCCGGACTATATCTTTCGGCCGGACTATTAGACTATGAAGATACAAGATTGAAGACTTCGTCTCGTGTCCGGATAGGACTCTACTTGGCGTGGAAGGCAAGCTAGGCAATACGGATATGTGTATCTCCTTCTTTGTAACCGACCTTGTGTAACCCTAACCCTCTCCGGTGTCTATATAAACCGGAGGGTTTTAGTCCGTAGGACAACATACAATCATACCATAGGCTAGCTTCTTGGGTTTAGCCTCTCTGATCTCGTGGTAGATCTACTCTTGTACTACCCATATCATCAATATTAATCAAGCAGGGCGTAGGGTTTTACCTCCATCAAGAGGGCCCGAACCTGAGTAAAACATCGTGTCCCCTGCCTCCTGTTACCATCCGCCTTAGACGCACAGTTCGGGACCCCCTACCCGAGATCCGCTGGTTTTGACATCGACAATGGTGTTGTAGCCGATCATGATGGCGAACCCTTAGTAGAGTTATTCTGCCAAATTAATATTTTGTCTTTGCAATGCTCTATGTATCTCTTGTCTATTGTATGTTGGATCTGTAATTTTCTAAATCCATTACTCTGGTATATTCTGGAACCTCCCTTAGGCCCTTAATTTTCAAGCTGGAAGTTCTAGTTATTGATATTTCACTCCGCAATCTCCCTGTCACTTTGCTACACACTTATAAATTCTTCTTTACTATTTGGAATTCACTTGTCACATGTAAATTGTCAAGAAGATTTATGTCTATTACTAGAGCTATAAACCTGGTTACCTCATAGAACATGCCGAAAGTCAGAGTTATAGACTGCAGAAATAAGTTTGATGTGCACTGAATAAATTGATTTGGTCACTCACCATCACTCACCCCATAAATTTTATTTACCTGGTAGTCAGATTGCCTCTACAGTGGTGGATGGACAAAAGACGTCCGAGAAATTATTAATTATGTCCATCGGAAGTATCCAAAGGCTCTGATGTTCTGTGTTGGTACAAGCATAGGTCCCGATATTGTGGTATCTTCTCTTGGTCTAAATTTTCCTTTCATTTTCTATTTCTATCACAAGTGACAATTGAATAGTTGTTTGTTCCTTATAGTCTATGAACACCACTTATAACTGCGTCTACAAATTTACTGGAACTCTCACGAATTTTGAACTTAGTTTGACACCTCCTTCCTGAGAAGAATGTATTTGTCATGAATGAAGAGATTCACTGCTCATAGAACCTATGAAGAATCTTTCCTATGTTTTGATTTATTGGTAACTTAGGGTTAGGGTGGCATTTGGGGAGATTTCTGGAAGTTCTTTTACTTTTTTCTTGTTTACCGATAGCGAAAACTGTTGGAGGCTGCAACAGTAAATTTAAGTATCAAATTTTACTTTTGCTTTACTATTACCCAGTTACGAATTCTCAACCTCCTATTTTGATTTGTAACAAAATCATTTCGATAGAATGGCAGGGCTTCTCTTCTGTACAACCAACTTTACCCAATTGCTTCCACAGAGCAACACCAAATCCGCACTTAGCATCATCGTGTCAGTGCAACACCGATTCAGCACTTAGAACCATTGTATTTTGTCATTTAACTTCAGTTTTGTAGGTATGTGACAGATTTATTGCCCGTAAGCTTGTGCAACGGTTTTATGACAAAGCCCTTGCGTTTGGTCTAAAGGGCTATGCAAACTTGTAAGTATCCGGTCCTCAGTAAGCATTTTTACATGACTCTTTTTACCGAATCTCCAGTTTTGACGTTATTCTTACTGTTTTGGTTTTGGTGCTACTGCTATACTCTCCTGTAAATTCCTACTATGTGTATATATGAAACCTAATTTCAGTCTTTTTTAATAAATTAAATTCTCACTTGTGGACAAATGATATACCTTGTCTATCTACCCTTGTTCAGTGATGCCATTTTTTGTAGTTCTAATTCTTCTAGGTAGTACCAACAAAGAGCACACCAAATGATTTCTTCAGGAAAGAGGAAAAGCCCATTGACTTCAGAATTCATTTGTCAAGTCTGTGAACTGGCAGGTATATATGTTCAGGCTTCAGTTTGTAGTCACTATGCTCTACCAATAGTAGATTCATGGACTTTGTTATCTTTGAAAACGTGAAAGATATCAAGGTATTTAAGTGACTACTTAGAAAAATGCATAGATATAAAATTGCCGAAAGAATTATGCCTCTAAATCCTTATGTGCTTCTTAGGTGTTGTTTCTTTTTAGGGCTTCCAACACAACAGAATTGCTTCTAATCTTTTGCATTATCTTTTGTCATGGAAGTAGCTATGTGCTGCTTCAGTGTGTAGTTAAGTTGTGCGTTATGGCTTAAATAAGAATCTCAGAAAAAAATTGTAGCACATTGGCATTGACATGTAGCGCATTGTTTTTCCGTGTCATTCTTCTGAAGAATCTGAAGTTTCTGAATCTCTATTGGTAATGACAGCCTTGTGGTGGCGATGCTATCAGTCATCGAGAGGTTCATGGACTGGATGGTGTCGTAGCTTCCGATGGATCCCTTCGTCCACTGGTGGTGAGGCATGAGCATGATATCATTCGAGGCCTGCTGGAGCTGAGGGTCAGGGCGAGGGACGTGACGCCGTCACAACTCAAGGCGGCAGCCGCCGTCGGTCAGGTGTGGCTTGCGAGGCTGCTCGATGTGTTTCATCACAGCTGCAGGCCACATGATCAGGCCGGGCAGGCTTCGCACCTTGACTAGGCACACAACACTATGTGATAGGAATTATACATGAGTAGCCGCTAGCTATAATGAGAAACTGTGTGATGGAATGGAATTGCTTCATTTTATTTTTTTAATTCCTCACAAGAGATACTAGTAGCGTGGGGAGGAAACTGGGCGCTACTAGTATATAGGATACTAGTAGCGTTTGTAGTTTACCAACACTACTACTATTTCATTACGGGTAGCGCGTGTACATAATAGCAGTAGCGCGGGTGGAACATGCTACTAGTAACTTTTTTAGCTGTAGCATGGGGTAAAAAACGTGCTACTGCTAAAATTTAGCTGTAGCGCTGTAGCAGTAGTGTGGGTGTACATGCTACAGGTATGCAAAAAACCTATGCTACTGGTAGTGTTTTTCCTAGTAGTGATACGATCAACATGGAGATGTTCACCGTTGATGACTAGTCCGTCTCACATGATGATCGAACACGGCCTAGTCGATTCGGATCATGTATCACTTAGATGACTAGAGGGATGTCTATCTGAGTGGGAGTTCATCAAATAATTTGATTAGATGAACTTAGTATAAATATCTTTACAATATGTCTTGTAGATCAAATGGCCCACGCTAATGTTTCCCTAAACTTCAATGCGTTCCTAGAGAAAACCAAGCTGAAAGACGATGGTCGCAACTATACGGACCGGGTCCGTAACTTGAGGATCATCCTCATAGCTGCCAAGAAATCATATGTCCTTGAAGCACCGCTTGGTGAAGCGCCCATTTTCCCAGCAACTCAAGACGTTATGAAGGCCTCGCAGTTGCGTAGTGATGATTACTCCCTGGTTCAGTGCGGCATGCTTTACAGCTTAGAACCGAGGCTCCAAAAGCATTTTGAGGAACACGGAGCATATGAGATGTTCCCAGAGCTGAAAATGGTTTTCCAAGCTCATGCCCGGGTCGAGAGATATGAAGTCTCCGACAAGTTCTACAGTTGTAAGATGGAGGAGAATAGTTCTGTCAGTGAGCACATACTCAAAATGTCTGGGTTGCACAACGCTTGTCTCAGCTAGGAGTTAATCTCCCGGATGACGCGGTTGTTGACAGAATCCTTCAGTCGCTCCCACCTAGCTACAAGAGCTTTGAATGAATTTCAATATGTAGGGGATGGAGAAAACCATTCCTGAGTTATATTCTATGCTGAAATCAGCGGAGGTGGACATCAAAAAGGAACATCAAGTGTTAATGGTCAATAAAACCACTAGTTTCAAGAAAAGCAAGGGTAAGAAGAACTTCAAGAAGGACGCCCGGTAAGCCAGTTGCCGGGAAGAAGCCAAAGCATGGACCCAAGCCTGAGACTGAGTGCTTTTATTGCAAGGGAAACAGTCACTGGAAGCGGAATTGCCCCAAGTACTTAGCGGATAAGAAGGCCGGCAATACCAAAGGTATATATGATATACATGTCATTGATGTGTACCTTACCAGTACTCATAGTAGCTCCTGAGTATTTGATACCGGCGCGGTTGCTCATATTTGTAACTCAAAACAGGAGCTGCGGAATAAGCGGAGACTGGCGAAGGATGAGGTGACGATGCGCGTCGGGAATGGTTCCAAGGTCGATGTGATTGCCGTCGGCACGCTACCTCTACATTTTCCTACAAGATTAGTTTTAAACCTCAATAATTGTTATTTAGTGCCAGCTTTGAGCATGAACATTGTATCTGGATCTCGTTTAATGCGAGATGGCTACTCATTTTAATCTGAGAATAATGGTTGTTCTATGTATATGAGAGATATGTTTTATGGTCATGCCCGCTGGTCAATGGTTTATTCTTATTGATTGTCAAACGTGATGTTACACATATTCATAATGTGAATGCCAAAAGATGTAAGGTTGATAATCATAGTCCCACATACTTGTGGCACTGCCGCCTTGGTTACATTGGTGTCAAACGCATGAAGAAGCTCCATGAAGATGGACTTTTGGAGTCTCTTGATTTTGAATCATTTGACACGTGCGAACCATGCCTCATGGGCAAAATGACCAAGACTCCGTTCTCCAGAACAATGGAGCGAGCAACCAACTTATTGGAAATCATACATACTGATGTGTGCGGTCCAATGAGTGTTGAGGCTCGCGGTGTCTATCGTTATGTTCTCACCCTAACTGATGACTTAAGTAGATATATGTATGTCTACTTAATGAAACACAAGTCTGAGACCTTTGAATAGTTCAAGGAATTTTAGAGTGAGGTAGCGAATCAACGTGACAGGAAAATAAAGTTCTTACGATCATATCGTGGGGGAGAATATTTGAGTCACGAATTTGGCATGCACTTAAGGAAATGTGGAATTGTTTCACAACTCACGCCGCCTGGAACACCTCAGTGTAATGGTGTGTCCGAACATTGTAATCGTACTCTGTTGGACATGGTGCGATCTATGATGTCTCTTACCGATTTACCACTATCATTTTGGGGTTATGCTTTAGAGACTGCCGCATTCAGTTTAAATAGGGCTCCGTCGAAATCCGTTGAGATGACACCTAAGCTGTCATTTCTGAAAGTTTGGGGATGGGATGCTTATATCAAGAAACTTCAACCCGAAAAGCTCGAACCCAAGTCGGAAAAATGTTTCTTCATAGGATACCCTGAGGAAACTATTGGGCATACCTTCTACCTCAGATCCGAAGGCAAGATCTTTGTTGCCAAGAATGGATCCTTTCTAGAGAAAGAGTTTCTCTCAAAAGAAGTAAGTGGGAGGAAAGTAGAACTTGATGAGGTATTGCCTCTTGAACCGGAGAGTGGCGCAGCTCAGGAAGATGTTTTTCTGGTGCCTGCACCGATTACAGAGGAAGTTAATGATAATGATCATGAAACTTTGGATCAAGGTACTACTGAACTTCGTATGTCCACAAGGACATGTTCCGCACCAGAGTGGTACGGCAACCCTGTCATGGAAATCATGTTATTGGACAACGGTGAACCTTCGAACTATGAAGAAGCGATGGCGGGCCCGAATTCCAACAAATGGCTTGAAGTCATGAAATCCGAGATAGGATCCATGTATGAAAACGAAGTATGGACTTTGATAGACTTGCCCGATGATCGGCAAGTGATACATCTCCGTCGTATCTATAATATTTGATTGTTCCATGCCAATATTATACAAGTTTCATATACTTTTGGCAACTTTTTATACTATTTTTGGGACTAACATATTGATCCAGTGTCCAGTGCCAGTTCCTGTTTGTTGCATGTTTTTTTGTTTCGCAATAAATCCATATCAAATGGAGTCCAAACGGAATAAAAACAGATGGAGAATATTTTTGGAACATTTGTGAAATATGGGAAGAAGAATCAACGCGAGAAGGTGTCCGAGGGGGCCACGAGGCAGGGGGCGCACCTTCCCCCCTTGGCGCGCCCCTGACCCTCGTGGGCCCCCCATAAGGTGGTTGCTGGTCTTCTTTGGCCGCAAGAAAGCTAATTTTCGGAGAAAAATCTGGGCGAAGGTTTCAATCCAATCGGAGTTACAGATCTCCAGATATATAAGAAACGGTGAAAGGGCAGAATCCCAGAACGCAGAAACAGAGAGAGACAGAGAGACAGATCCAATCTCGGAGGGGCTCTCGCCCCTCCCATGCCATGGAGGCCATGGACCAGAGGGGAAACCCTTCTCCCATCTAGGGGGAAGGTCAAGGAAGAAGAATAAGGAGGGGGTCTCCCCCCTCGCTTCTGGTGGCGCCGGAACTACGCTGGGGGCCATCATCATCACCGCAATCTACACCAATACCTCCGCCATCTTCACCAACATTGTCGGTGTCAAAACTGGCGGATCTCGGGTAGGGGGTCCCGAACTGTGCGTCTAAGGCGGATGGTAACAGGAGGCAGGTGGTAACCCACAAGTATAGGGGATCGCAACAACTTTCAAGGGTAGAGTATTCAACCCAAATTTATTGATTCGACACAAGGGGAGCCAAAAAATATTCTCAAGTATTAGCAGCTGAGTTGTCAATTCAACCACACCTGGAAACTTAATATCTGCAGCAAAGTGTTTAGTAGCAAGGTAATATGATAGTGGTGGTAGCAGTAACAAAAGTAAAGACAGCAAAAGTAATGTTTTTGGTATTTTGTAGTGATTGTAACAGTAGCAGCGTGAAAGTAAATAAGCGTAAACCAGTATATGGAAAACTCGTAGGCACCGGATCAGTGATGGATAATTATGCCGGATGCGGTTCATAACATAGGGTGACACAGAACTAGCTCCAATTCATCAATGTAATGTAGGCATGTATTTCGTATATAGTCATACGTGCTTATGGAAAAGAACTTGCATGACATCGTTTTTCCTACCCTCCCGTGGCAGCGGGTTCCTATTGGAAACTTAGGGATATTAAGGCCTCCTTTTAATAGAGAACCGGAACAAAGCATTAGCACATAGTGAATACATGAACTCCTCAAACTATGGTCATCACCGGGAGTGGTCCCGATTATTGTCACTTCTGAAAGTGCGTTATATCGACTAGAGGGGGGGTGAATAGGCGATTTTTATGAAAGTCTTCAAAATGTGAAAGTTTCGAAGACGAACGATAGAAATAAACCTATTACCATGCAGCGGAAGGTAGACTACACTAGGCAAACCATAGTCAAGTATTCAATGAAGTGAGAGAACAATGACTAATAGCAGCAATGTAGTAGAGATCAGGTAGGAAGATATTGTGAAGCCACACAGAACACACAGTCACTCAGTGAAGACAAAAGATAGTGCAAACATACAATGACTTCACAAGGAATAACAGTAAGTAAAGGGAAGGGAAGGATGAAACCAGTGACTCGTTGAAGACAATGATTTTTTGGACCAGTTCCAGTTGCTGTGACAACTGTACGTCTGGTTAGGGCGGCTAGGTATTTAAACCTTAGGACACACAGTCCCGGACACCCAGTCCTGAACACGCAGCTCAGGACACCCAGTCCTCACCGTATTCCCCTTGAGCTAAGGTCACACAGACCTCGCCCAATCACTCTGGTAAGTCTTCAAGGTAGACTCCCAAACCTTCACAAACTTCGTTCACCGACAATCCACAATGTCTCTTGGATGCTCAGAACGCGACGCCTAACCGGCTGGAGGATGCACAGTCCTCAAGTGTAATAAGTCTTCAGATCACACAGACAAGAAGACTTAAGTGATGCCTAATTCTCTTTGGCTCTGGGTGGTTAGGGCTTTATCCTCGCAAGGAATTCTTTCTCAAAGGCTTCGAGGTGGGTTGCTCTCAAACGACAAAAGCCGTACTCTAAATCTGAGCAGCCAACCGTTTATGGTTGTAGGGGGTGGGCTATTTATAACCACTAGGCAACCCGACCTGATTTGTCCGAAATGACCCTGGGTCACTAAGGAACTGACAAGTGTTCCAACGGTCAGATTTCAAACTCACACGACAACTTTACTTGGGCTACAAGCAAAGCTGACTTGTCCGACTCTGGACAAGATTCGCTCTCATAGTCTTCACTCGAAGACATAGGTTTTCTTTAAGCATCACTTCAGTCATTCTGACTGGTTCTCTTGGACCCCACTTAACAGTATGGTGGTTCCTATGACTCAACACAGAAGAAAAAGAACTACGAAAGATCTAAGTCTTCGAGCTCCATAGGCTTCATGTGGTGTCTTCTCTTGTCATAGTCTTCGATGTGAATATCTTCATATAACACCTTTGACTTCAATGTCTTCATACATTTTTAGGGGTCATCTCTAGTAGGAAAACCGAATCAATGAGGGACTTCTACCTGTGTTATTCTGCAATTCTCACAAGTTTGTCATCAATACTCCAAAACCAACTAGGGGTGGCACTAGATGCACTTACAACTTCGGGGTTGCCGGATCATAACACATAGTAGGTGACTATAGACTTGCAAGATAGGATCAAGAACTCACATATATTCATGAAAACATAATAGGTTCAGATCTGAAATCATGGCACTCGGGCCCTAGTGACAAGCATTAAGCATAGCAAAGTCATAGCAACATCAATCTCAGAACATAGTGGATACTAGGGATCAAACCCTAACAAAACTAACTCGATTACATGATAAATCTCATCCAACCCATCACCGTCCAACAAGCCTACGATGGAATTACTCACACACGGCAGTGAGCATTATGAAATTGGTGATGGAGGATGGTTGATGATGACAACGGTGACGAATCCCCCTCTCCGGAGCCCCGAACGGACTCCAGATCTGCCCTCCCGAGAGGTTTTAGGGCTTGGCGGCGGCTCCGTATCGTAAAACGTGATGATTTCTTCTCCCTGATTTTTTTCTCTCCGAAAGCAAATATATAGAGTTGGAGTTGGCGTCGGAGGGCATCCAGGGGGCCCACGAGGGAGGGGGCGCGCCCTAGGGGGGTGCCCCCCACCCTCGTGAGAAGGGTGTGGGCCCCCTGGTATTCATCTTTGGCGAGGATTTTTTATTATTTTTTCTAAGATGTTCCGTGGAGTTTCAGGTCATTCCGAGAATATTTGTTTTCTACACATAAAACAACACCATGGCAATTTTGCTGAAAATAGCGTCAGTCCGGGTTAGTTCCATTCAAATCATACAAGTTAGAGTCCAAAACAAGGGCAAAAGTGTTTGGAAAAGTAGATACGACAGAGACATATCAACTCCCCCAAGCTTAAACCCTTGCTTGTCCTCAAGCAATTCAATTGACAAACTGAAAGAAAGAAAGAAAAACTTTTGCAAACTCTATTTGCTCTTGTTGTTGTAACTATGTCAATCCAGCATTCAAGTTTTCAGCATAGATCATAACTAACCACATTTGCAATAATTCTCAGGTCTCATAATTACTCATATCAATAGCATAATCAACTAGCAAGTCATAATAATAAATCTCGGATGACAACACTTTCTCAAAACAATCATAATATGATATAACAAGATGGTATCTCGCTAGCCCTTTCTGAGACCGCAAAACATAAATGCAGAGCACTTTTAAAGATCAAGGACTGACTAGACATTGTAATTCATGGTAAAAGAGATCCAATCATAGTCATACCCAACATAAATTAACAGTGATGAATGCAAATGACAGCTGTGCTCTCCAGCTAGTGCTTTTTAATAAGAGGGTGATGACTCAACACAAAAGTAAATGGATAGGCCCTTCGCAGAGGGAAGCAGGGATTTGTAGAGGTGCCAGAGCTCGGTTTTGAAATAGAGATAAATTGTATTTTGAGCGGTATACTTTCATTGTCAACGTAACAACTAAGAGATGGCGATATCTTCCATGCTAAACACATTATAGGTGGTTCCCAAACAGAATGGTAAAGTTTATACTCCCCCTCCACCAACAAGCATCAATCCATGGCTTGCTCGAAACAATGAGTGCCTCCAACATACATCAGGTCCCAGGGGGAGTTTTGTTTGCAACTAATTTTGATTTGGTTTGCATAAAGCATGGGACTGGGCATCCCGGTGACCAGCCATTTTCTCGTGAGTGAGGAGCGGAGTCCACTCCTCTTGATAATAACCCGCCTAACATGGAAGATAAGGACAACCTTGGTTGATACATGAGCTATTTGAGCATACAAAACAGAATGTTTATTTGAAGGTTTAGAGTTTGGCACATACAAATTTACTTGGAACGGCATGTAGATACCGCATATAGGAAGGTATAGTGGACTCATCTGGAATAACTTTGGGGTTTAAGGGATTGGATGCACAAGCAGTATTCCCGCTTAGTACAAGTCAAGGCTAGCAAAAGACTGGGAAGCGACCAACTAGAGAGTGACAACAGCCATGTACATGCATTAAAATTAATAAACATTGGATGCAAGCATGAGTAGGATATAATCCACCATGAACATAAATATCATGAAGGCTATGTTGATTTTGTTTCAACTACACGCTTGAATATGTGCCAAGTCAAGTTACTTAAATCATTCAAAGGAGGATACCACCCCATCATACCACATCATAACCATCTTAATAGCATGTTCGCACACAAGGTAAACCATTATAACTCATAGCTAATCAAGCATGGCACAAGCAACTACGATCTCTAATTGTCATTGCAAACATGTTTATTCATAATAAGCTGAATCAAGAACGAGGGACTCATCATATTTAAAAAAACAAAAGAGGTCGAGTTCATACCGTATTTTCTCATCTCAGTCAGTCCATCATATATCATCATAATTGCCTTTCACTTGCACGACCAAACGGTGTGAATAATAATAAGAGTGTACGTGCATTGGACTAAGCTGGAATTTGTGAGCATTCAATAAACAGGAGAAGAGAAGGCAATATGGGCTCTTGGTTAAATCAACAATAATGCATATAAGAGCCACCTCAACAATTTAATTATGGTCTTCTCCTACTGACCCCCAAAGAAAATAAAAGAAATAAAACTATTTACATGGGAAAGCTCCCAACAAGCAAAAGAAGAAAGAGAAATATTTTTGGGTTTTTTAATTATTACTACTACAGCAGAAAAATAAACTACTACTAATTTTTTGGTTTTTCTTAAGGTTTAGCGAACACACAAGAAAGCAGGAAAAGGAAACTAAACTAGCATGGATATTACAGTGAAAAAGTATGAGCACCGACATCTAGCAATGAGTGTGTGTGAACATAAATGTAATGTCGGTGAGAAATACGTACTCCCCCAAGCTTAGGCTTTTGTCCTAAGTTGGTCTATGGCCACGGCTGGCCTGGCGGATATCCATAATAATAGTTGTTGGGGTCGTACTATGATGAGGAGGAATAGTTGGGATCATACTGTGATGAAGAAGAACACTCTGACTGCCACTGGCTGACAGTCATCTCTGGATCCCAAGAATAAACAGATTGTCGTGGAAGCTCATCTCGTGGTTCCTATTCCAGGGCTGGTGCAGGATTCTTGTAAGCTTGGACGGCAGCCCACGTAACGAGGTAGGGTCCTACAAAATTAAACAAAGAAGGAGCAGGCAGGATAATAGTCTCAGGATGATGTTTGTTAAAGAACAATTGATACTTAAGTTCTCCTGCCCTATTCTTAACAATAAAATCATGTGCCACCATACTTTTATGATCTAGATAAACACGGGGCAACACCTTTTCTTCCTTCTCAGCATGCCTAATAGGTATGTTAAAATGTGCAGCTAGGCGTGTGGCATAGACGCCTCCAAATATGGGACCCTTAGTATGGTTCATACTTAACCGTCTAGCAATAATACCGCCCATACTAAAAGTGTTATCACTGTATAAACTGTGGAGCAGAATAATTATATCAGGGATGCTAAGTTTTCCACAGTTTCCACGTCCAATTAAACAACGACTAGCAAATAATGCAAAGTAACGTAAAACAGGAAAATGTATGCTAGTGATTCGTGCATCTGAAACCTTCCTAGTTTCTCCTACAGTGATAGTATCAATAAACCCAGCCACATCATCATGATGTGGTTCTTCTATCTTGCCCTCAAAAGGGACTAAACAAATCCGACAGAAATCATAAAGTGACATCTCCTTATGCTCATCATATAAATGAAACTCCACCGTAGGTGGTGAGTTCCTAGAATGAAAATGAAAGTTTTGCACAAAAGTATTTGTGAGTAAGAGATACTAATCGCATTGGTCGTGGAGGAAAGCGGTGAGGCCTGCATTATGAGCCAATTCATGAAAATCTTCATAGATACCGGCTGCTCTCAAGAAATCTTCAGAAGGCCATTCACACGCCCGAATCACCGCGGTGCGCGGCAAATTATACTTAGGATTCGGTGCCTTTTCCTTCGAGCTTTGGCTCGATGAGCCCCTCAAAAATCTCCTCATTATTTTTCTGAAATAATCTGAAATTCTTAGTAACTTCAAACAAAAGTGAACCAACTTCAATAAAACTGATAGCAACTACTCCTACAAGTGCCTAGAGCCTATATCAAGCATTAGAACTACTTGGAACCAAATAAATTTGACATGCAAGCTCAAGAACATGGTCACCTATGCAGCACAAATTTGCAAAGAATAAAGCACTAGAACAAAAACTAATTGGACCAATGGAGGAGTCACATACCAAGAAACAATCTCCCCAAGCAGTTTTGCGAGAGGTGCTTTGAGCAAGGAGATCAAAAATCACAGCAAAAGTGGCTGGAACTCGTGCTTGAGTTGGTTTTTCGGGTTTATGTGAAACAGAGGAAGAAGATGGGTCCTGGGATAAGTGGAGGAGGGCCATAGTGGGCCCACGAGGCAGGGGGCGCGCCCTATAGGGGGGGGGGGCGCCCACCACCCTCGTGGCCAGGTGGCAGCTCCTCCCGCGGTAAATTTTCCACAGTAAATCTTCAAATATTCCCGAAAAAATCATATTAAATTGGCATGTCATTCTGAGGACTTTTATTTTCGGGATATTTTTATATTGCACGGATAAGCCAGGAAACAGACTGAAAATACTATTTTTACTTTATTTAATATAAATAACAGAAAGTAAAAGTGGGGTATAGAAGTTTGTGCTTCTAGTTTCATCCATCTCATGCTCATCAAAAAGAATCCACTAACAAGGTTGATCAAGTCTTGTTAACAAACTCATTCCGATAATCATGAAACCGGAGAAATTTTGAATAACACTAAGTTACCTCAACGGGGATATGCACATCCCCTATAATAAGTATATCATATTTCTTCTTGACAGTAGGAAGAGGAAATTCAAAACCTCGAAATATAATCGATGGAATTTTTCCAATAGAGTTGATACTATGAACTTGAGGTTGTTTCCTCGGAAAGTGTACCGTATGCTCATTACCATTAACATGAAAAGTGACATTGCCATTGTTGCAATCAATAACAGCCCCTGCAGTATTAAGAAAAGGTCTTCCAAGAATAATAGACATACTATCATCCTCGGGAATATCAAGTATAACAAATTCCGTTAAAATAGTAATGTTTGCAACCACAACAGGCACATCCTCACAAATATCGACAGGTATAACAGTTGATTTATCAGCCATTTGCAAAGATATTTCAGTAGGTGTCAGCTTATTCAAGTCAAGTCTACGATGTAAAGAGAGAGGCATAACACTAACACTGGCTCCAAGATCACATAAAGCATTTTTAATATAATTTCTTTTAAGGGAGCAAGGTATAGTAGGTACTTCGGGGTCTCCAAGTTTCTTTGGTATTCCACCCTTAAAAGTATAGTTAGCAAGCATGGTGGAAATCTCAGCTTTCGGTATCTTTCTTTTATTAGTAATGATATCCTTCATATATTTAGCATAAGGATTTGTTTTAAGCACATCAGTTAATCGCATACGCAAAAAGATAGGCCTAATCATTTCAGTAAAGCGCTCAAAATCCTCGTCATCCTTTTTCTTGGATGGTTTCGGAGGAAAAGGCATGGGTTTCTGAACCCAAGGTTCCCTTTCTTTACCATGTTTCCTAGCAACAAAGTCTCTTTTATCATAACATTGATTCTTTAATTGTGGGTTATCAAGATCAACAGCAGGTTCAACTTCTACATCATTGTCATTACTAGGTTGAGCATCATCATGAACATTATCATTAATGTTTTCATTAGGTTCATGTTCATTACCAGATTGTGTTTCAGCATCAGACATAGAGATATCATTTGGATTATCAGGTGGTTCAGCAATAGGTTCACTAGAAGTTTGCACAGTTCTATCATTTTTCTTCTTCTTCTTTTTAGAAGAACTAGGAACATCAATATTATTTCTCTGAGAATCTTGCTCGATTCTCTTAGGGTGGCCTTCAGGATACAATGGTTCTTGAGTCATTCTACCAGTTCTAGTAGCCACTCTAACAGCATAATCATTTTTATTACTATTCATCAAGCACTTCTTTTTGAGCTTTAAGTACTTGTTCTACTTGCGTGGTAACCATAGAAGCATGTTTGCTAACAAGTTTAAGTTCACCTTTAATATTAGCCATATAATCACCCAAGCATCTAATCATATAAGCATTTTCTTTTAATTGTCTACCAAAATAAGCATTGAAGTCGTCTTGCTTAAATATAAAGTTATCAAACTCATCCAAGCACGGACTAGCAATTTTAGTAGGAGGGACTTCAGCTTTATCATATCTATAGAGAGAATTTACCTTTACTACCTGTGTTGGGATATTGGGATCACGAGGTTCTTCAATAAATAAAGAATTGAGATCATATGTTTCTTCAACATGCGGTATATTAAGACCATGTATTTCTTCAATAGGAGGTAAATCCTTAACATCTTCAGCTTTAATACCTTTTTCTTTCATAGATTTCGTTGCCTCTTGCATATCTTCGGGACTGAGGAATAGAACACCTCTCTTCTTCGGAGTTGGTTTAAGAATAGGCTCAGTAATTGGAGCAGGAGTTGGCTCAGGAGGTGCCCAATTATTTTCATTTGTTAACATATTATTAAATAGAATTTCAGCTTCATCCGGTGTTCTTTCCCTGAAAAGAGAACCAGCACAACTATCCAGGTAATCTCTGGAAGCGTCGGTTAGTCCATTATAAAAGATATCAAGTATTTCAGGTTTCTTAAGAGGATGATCAGGCAAAGCATTAAGTAACTTGAGAGGCCTCCCCCAAGCTTGTGGGAGACTCTCTTCTTTAATTTGCACAAAGTTGTATATTTCCCTCAAAGCAGCTTGTTTCTTATGAGCAGGGAAATATTTAGCAGAGAAGTAATAAATCATATCCTGGGGACTACGCACACAACCAGGATCAAGAGAATTAAACCATATCTTAGCATCACCCTTTAATGAGAACGGAAATATTTTGAGTATATAAAAGTAACGCGATCTCTCATAATTAGTGAATAGGGCAGCTATATCATTTAACTTAGTAAGATGTGCCACAACAGTTTTAGATTCATAGCCATAAAACGGATCAGATTCAACCAAAGTAATTATATCAGGATCAACAGAGAATTCATAATCCTTATCAGGAACACAAATAGGTGAAGTAGAAAAAGCAGGGTCGGGTTTCATTTTATCTCTAAGTGATTCTTTATTCCATTTATTTAATAACCTCTTAAGCCCATATCTATCCTTGCAAGCTAAAATAGCGGCAGAAGATTCCATATCAAAAAGATAGCCCTCATGAATAACAGGCATATTTTCATCATCACTATCATCATCATATTCAGATTCAATAAT
Source organism: Triticum dicoccoides (assembly GCF_002162155.2). Lineage (NCBI taxonomy): Eukaryota > Viridiplantae > Streptophyta > Magnoliopsida > Poales > Poaceae > Triticum > Triticum dicoccoides. The sequence continues at coordinate 713,695,406 of NC_041388.1, read as the reverse complement.
TTCTTTTTCTCTAGCCCTAGCAATTTGTTCATCAAGAAATTCACCAAGGGGCACAGTAGTATCAGGCATAGAAGCAGTTTCATCATAAGTATCATGCATAGCAGAAGTGGCATCATCAATAACATGTGACATATCAGAACGAATAGCAGAAGCAGGTGTAGGTGTCACTAACTTACTCATAACAGAAGGTGAATCAAGTGCAGAGCTAGATGGCAGTTCCTTACCTCCCCTCGTAGTTGAGGGATAGATCTTGGTTTTTGGATCTCTCAAGTTCTTCATAATGACAAGCAGATATATATCCCAAGTGACTCAAAGAATAGAGCTGTGCTCCCCGGCAACGGCGCCAGAAATTAGTCTTGGTAACCCACAAGTATAGGGGATCGCAACAGCTTTCGAGGGTAGAGTATTCAACCCAAATTTATTGATTCGATACAAGGGGAGCCAAAGAATATTCTCAAGTATTAGCAGCTGAGTTGTCAATTCAACCACACCTGGAAACTTAATATCTGCAGCAAAGTGTTTAGTAGCAAGGTAATATGATAGTGGTGGTAGCGGTAACAAAAGTAAAGACAACAAAAGTAATGTTTTTGGTATTTTGTAGTGATTGTAACAGTAGCAGTGGAAAAGTAAATAAGCGTAAACCAGTATATGGAAAACTCGTAGGCACCGGATCAGTGATGGATAATTATGCCAGATGCGGTTCATCATGTAACAGTCATAACATAGGGTGACACAGAACTAGCTCCAATTCATCAATGTAATGTAGGCATGTATTCCGTGTATAGTCATACGTGCTTATGGAAAAGAACTTTCACGACATCTTTTGTCCTACCCTCCCGTGGCAGCGGGGTCCTATTGGAAACTTAGGGATATTAAGGCCTCCTTTTAATAGAGAACCGGAACAAAGCATTAGCACAGAGTGAATACATGAACTCCTCAAACTATGGTCATCACCAGGAGTGGTCCCGATTATTGTCACTTCGGGGTTGCCGGATCATAACACATAGTAGGTGACTATAGACTTGCAAGATAGGATCAAGAACTCACATATATTCATGGAAACATAATAGGTTCAGATCTGAAATCATGGCACTCGGGCCCTAGTGACAAGCATTAAGCATAGCAAAGTCATAGCAACATCAATCTCAGAACATAGTGGATACTAGGGATCAAACCCTAACAAAACTAACTCGATTACATGATAAATCTCATCCAACCCATCACCGTCCAGCAAGCCTATGATGGAATTACTCACGCACGGCGGTGAGCATTATGAAATTGGTGATGGAGCATGGTTGATGATGACGACGGCGACGAATCCCCCTCCCCGGAGCCCCGAACGGAATCCAGATCAGCCCTCCTGAGAGGTTTTAGGGCTTGGTGGCGGCTCCGTATCGTAAAACGCGATGATTTCTTCTCCCTGATTTTTTTCTCTCCAAAAGCAAATATATAGAGTTGGAGTTGGCGTCGAAGGGCATCCAGGGGGCCCACGAGGTAGGGGGTGCGCCCTAGGGGGGGGCACCCTCGTGAGAAGGGTGTGGCCCCCCTGGTCTTCATCTTTGGCGAGGATTTTTTATTATTTTTTCTAAGATGTTCCGTGGAGTTTCAGGTCATTCCAAGAATATTTGTTTTCTGCACATAAAACAACACCATGGCAATTCTGCTGAAAACAGCGTCAGTCCGGGTTAGTTCCATTCAAATCATACAAGTTAGAATCGAAAACAAGTGCAAAAGTGTTGGGAAAAGTAGATACGACGGAGACGTATCAGCAGGGGACACGATGTTTACCCAGGTTCGGGCCCTCTTGATGGAGGTAATACCCTACGTCCTGCTTGATGGTTCTTGATAATATGAGTAGTACAAGAGTTGATCTAAAACGAGATCAAAGAGGCTAAACCCTAAAGGCTAGCCTATGGTATGATTGTATGTTATCCTACGGACTAAAACCCTCCGGTTTATATAGACACCGGAGGGGGCTAGGGTTGCACAAGGTCGGTTACAAAGGAGGAGATATACATATCCGTATTGCCTAGCTTGCCTTCCACGCCAAGTAGAGTCCCATCCGGACACGGGACGAAGTCTTCAATCTTGTATCTTCATAATCCGACAGTCCGGCCAAAGGATATAGTCCGGCTGTCCGGAGACCCCCTAATCCAGGACTCCCTTAGTAGCCCCTGAACCAGGCTTCAATGACGATGAGTCCGGCGCGCAGTGTTGTCTTCGGTATTGCAAGGCGGGTTCCTCCTCCGAATAAACCATGGAAGAGTTTGAATACAAGGACCGTGTACGACCCTGCAAAATAAGTTCCACATACCACTATAGAGAGAATAATATTTCCACAAATCTAATCTGCTGACATGTTTTGACAACACGACATCACGCCATGGCCCGGTCATTATTCGAACCGTTTTTCTCAACCAGCTCCGCACATAACGTGAGGCGGTTTTCTTGACACGTCTTGTCAAAGCAGAGATCGCGTCCCCCTTATCACGGGATTCTCATCAATACAAACGTGGGTAACCCAACCGTGCCTGTTGGTATGACTCCTAGATCTTAGATAAGTCCCAAACGGCCACGAGGAGGACGCCTGATATTCACCCTCTTTATAAAGGCGACGAGACTTTTTCGTTTTCCCCTCCCGTGCTCAGTTGAATCCTTCCCCCGCCTCGAGTTCTAACACCCAAAGCTCAGGTCAGGTGCTTCGGACCTTCAACTATCTCCGGATCCAACCTTCAAGGTCGGTGGATGCCTTCCTCCGTCACAGAGGAGGACATCAAGAAGTTGAGGGAGGCCAGATATCTGACCGCCGAAATTTCACATAGGCTGCCCGCCCGAGGGCAGGTCGTCCCTACTCCCGAACCCAACGAGAGTGTTGTGTTCGTCTCCCACTTCCTCCGAGGACTAGGCCTCGCTCTGGATCCCTTTGTTAGGGGTCTTATGTTCTATTACGGACTGGATTTTGATGATCTGGCCCTGGATTCCCTTCTTCACATCTCGTCATTTATTATCGTGTGTGAGGCCTTCCTCCGCATTACCCCTCACTTCGGCCTGTGGCTCAAGACCTTCGATGTGATGCCAAAGATGATCGAAGGGCAGCACACAGCGTGCGGAGGTGCTTTAATAAGCAAAATCGCTGACGCTCCATTGCCAGAGGGTTCCTTCCCAGAGGTGTCCAGATTGTGGCAGCGGGAGTGGTTTTACATCACAGCTCCCCGAAGTGCCAAGTGGGTAGCTGCCCCCACCTTTCGCTCGGGGCCCCCACCACAACTGATGTCATGGATCAGCAGGGGTCTGAGCTGGGGTCCAGCCAAGGACGTGCCAATACTGCAGAGCCGTATCCGAGATCTCTTCGAGGGAGATTTCAGTCTGGTTATGGTAGTGCAAGTTATCCTGGTTCGTCGAGTCCAACCTTGCAAACGCTGGCCCCTCTGCTTGTGGGAATTCAACCCGGAAGGACCGCGAGTTATTCAGCATTTCCTCGGCATGACGCACGAAGAGATGTACAGATCGTTCTTCGGCCCCAAATAGAGTGTCTAGACACCATCGAGGATGTGGGCCTGAACTGCAACCGCCCCACTGCCCAAGAAAGTAATCCCATGCCGGACCTACTGTCCTTTTATTTATCATGGCATCATTCTAAAGAGTCGCTCTTTGACCAGGACTGGATAACAAAGGCGATGATGATCAGGTGTTCGGCCCCCCTTCCTGAGGGCTTGGACAATCCAGTACTGGACAAGATGCTCGAGCCGGCGCCTTATCTAGTGCTCTCGAAGGAAGATGATGGGGGGAATAAAGAGGGCGAAAGCGGGCCTCACTCGCTACTCATTCCAGCCGGGGGGATAAGCACCTTCTTGAGGGAGGATAATCAAAGGGAAGAATCTGACATTCTCTCTCCCCGGGGAAGGAAGAGGACTACCTCTGATGATTCGGAAACTAAGGTTTCCAAACGGGAGAAGAAATCTTCATCAGAGGGTCCTGCCTCGGAGGGTATTCTTGCCGCACAGTGTCCATGCGGAGATCAGCCCTCTACTGAGCTGTAAGTAGTCGAAAAGTACTTTAATAATGGAAATATCCTACCTTACTTCCGAAGACAATAACCAGTGCTTATAAATTGTAGTCCGGATGTAGCCCGTCTCGACAGAGTTCATCTTCGGGGGATCCTCTTCCGGAGATGATGGAGATCGAAGCTGCTCCCCCCGACACCCCGCCTCATGAAGCAGGCGACCTTGAAGTGTCATCGCGAAGGGTACCTGAGGGAGTCCTGGATTAGGGGGTCTTCGGACAGCCGGACTATATCCTTTGGCCGGACTGTTGGACTATGAAGATACGAGATTGAAGACTTCGTCCCGTGTCCGGATGGGACTCTACTTGGCGTGGAAGGCAAGGTAGGCAATAGGGATATGTATATCTCCTCCTTTGTAACTGACCTTGTGTAACCCTAGCCCCTTCCGGTGTCTATATAAACCGGAGGGTTTTAGTCCGTAGGATAACATACAATCATACCATAGGCTAGCTTCTATGGTTTAGCCTCTCCGATCTCGTGGTAGATCAACTCTTGTACTACTCATATTATCAAGAATAAATCAAGCAGGACGTAGGGTTTTACCTCCATCAAGAGGGCCCGAACCTGGGTAAAACATCGTGTCCCCTGCCTCCTGTTACCATCCGCCTTAGATGCACAGTTCGGGACCCCCTACCCGAGATCCACCGGATTTGACACCGACATTGGTGCTTTCATTGAGAGCTCCTCTATGTCTTCGTCATTAGGCTGGATGGCTCCTTCGATCATTGATAGAGATGCAGTCCAGGGTGAGACTTTTCTCCCCGGACATATCCTTGTATTCGGCGGTTTCGTACTGCGGGTCAACTCGCTTGGCCATCTGGAGCAAATTGAGAGTTACGCCCCTGGCCACCAGGTCAGGTTCAGAAGCTTAAACTACATGGACGACATTCGTGGAGACTCGATCTTCGACGGATTCGAGGCCTTGCCAAGAGCGCCACACGGTAACGATGAGCATGATTTAGCTCTACCATCAGACAGTGTTCAGGCAACCGCTCCGACCCTCAATTCGGAGCCAATTGCGCCATCCATGGACGGGTGGATAGACCCCGCCATAGAGGCCACACTCTCATCAGCGATCGAGCCGAATATTGACCTTCCCTTCATGGGAGCCGTGACGCCGAACTACCGGATTCTTCCCCGGCCACGGACTCCGAGCCGCCTGCGCATGTGCCCATCGAATCCAACTGGGCACCGATCATGGAGTTCACCTCCGCGGATATATTTCAGCACTCGGCCTTCGGCGACATACTGAACTCATTAAGGTCTCTCTCCCTGTCAGGAGAGTCCGAGTCGAACTATGTTCGGCAGGATTAGGATGCGGATGACGAAGAAATACGCTGCCCACCCACCACCCACTTAGTAGCCACTGTCGATGATTTGACCGACATGCTCGACTTCGACTCCGAAGACATCGACGGTATGGACGACGATGCAGGAGACGAACATGAACCACTGCCCACTGGGCACTGGACGCCCACTTCATCATATGATGCATACATGGTGGACACACACAAACAAAACGACGACGAGGAACGGAAGGACGCAGCGAAGGGTTGTTCCCTTGAGAAGCAGCCAAAGCGGTGGCGTAAGCGCCGCTCCAAATCCCGCCTCGGCAGAAACAACAGTCATATAGACCCAGCGATAGAGTAGGGTGAACCATCGCCTGACCAGGGCAACATGGAGAATCAAACCAAACAACCAGACCCCGTCGAAGATAACAGTCCGGATGACATCACACCGGACAGGCACCCAGAGCAACAAAATGCCCATCAAAGTCTGGTTGCCACTGCGAGGAGTCTAAAAAAACAGAAGCAAAGGCTCAGGGCTGCACAAGACACACGCAGAATCAGATGGAGTGAAGTACTCAACACTACAGCGAAGTACGGCGGTAATCGCCACACCAAGAGCTACCCGAAGCGAAAGCTGCTACCTGAATTCGATGAGGAGGCCTTAGATCCACCGCAATCAAAAAACAAAACGGCCATCCTGTCGGATAGACGACCTCGTGGCCAACATAGAACGGCAAACGACGCCACACATAAGCCAGTACGCGATCCACATGAGGGCTCGCATCAAAAGGACGACACAACCAGATCCATATACGGACCACGCAAGCACGCTCCAGTATGCAATGCAACACAACAAACATCCGAACATCAAGGTACACCCAAATACAGGGGTGCCGCACACCCCCTATGTTTCACTGATAAGGTACTGGACCATGAATTTCCAGAGGGATTCAAACCCGTAAACATAGAGGCGTACGACGGAACGACAGACCCCGGGGTCTGGATTGAGGACTACATCCTCCATATCCACATGGCTCGAGGAGACAATCTCCACGCCATCAAGTACTTACCCCTCAAGCTCAAAGGGCCAGCTCGGCACTGTCTTAAAAGCCTCACCGAAAACTCCTTTGGAAGCTGGGAAGAGCTCGAAGACGCCTTTCGGGCAAATTTTCAAGGGACCTATGTCCGACCACCGGATGCAAACGATTTAAGTCATATAACTCAATAGCCCGGAGAGTCAGCCCGAAAGCTTTGGAACAGGTTCCTCACTGAAAAGAACCAAATAGTCGACTGTTCAAACACCGAAGCCTTAGCAGCATTCAAGCACAGTGTTCGATACGAATGGCTTGCCAGACACCTCGGCCAAGAAAAGCTGAGAACAATGGCAGCATTAACAAGTCTCATGACCCGCTTTTGCATGGGCGAGGACAGCTGGTTAGCCCGATGCAGCACCAGCGACCCAAGTACATCCAAAGTCAGGGACGGAAACAGGAAATCACGACGCAGCAAAAACAAGCGCCGGAATAAAGAAGACAGCCCGAAGAGCACAGCTGTAGGATCGAAAGTATGTCTAGAGGGGGGGGGGTGATTAGACTACTTGACCAAATAAAAACTTAACCTTTTCCCAATTTTAGTTCTTGGCAGATTTTAGCTATCTTAGGACAAGTCAAGCAATCATCACACAATTCAAGCAAGCATGCAAAGAGTATATTAGTAGCGGAAAGTAAAGCATGCAACTTGCAAGAATGTAAAGGGAAGGGTTTGGAGGATTCAAACGCAATTGGAGACACAGATGTTTTTCCCGTGGTTCGGATAGGTGGTGCTATCCTACATCCACGTTGATGGAGACTTCAACCCACGAAGGGTAACGGTTGTGCGAGTCCACGGAGGGCTCCACCCACGAAGGGTCCACGAAGAAGCAACCTTGTCTATCCCACCATGGCCATCACCCACGAAGGACTTGCCTCACTAGTGGTAGATCTTCACGAAGTAGGCGATCTCCTTGCCCTTACAAACTCCTTGGTTCAACTCCACAATCTTGTCGGAGGCTTCCAAGTGACACCTAGCCAATCTAGGAGACACCACTCTCCAAGAAGTAACAAATGGTGTGTTGATGATGAACTCCTTGCTCTTGTGCTTCAAATGATAGTCTCCCCAACACTCAATTCTCTCTCATAGGATTTGGATCTAGTGGACAGAAGATTTGACTGGAAAGCAACTTGGGGAAGGCTAGAGATCAAGATCCATATGGTTGGAGTGGAATATCTTGGTCTCAACACATGAGTAGGTGGTTCTTTCTCAGAACATATGAATTGGAATGGTGTATGTGTTCTGATGGCTCTCTCCATGAATGAAGAGGAGGTGGAGGGGTATATATAGCCTCCACACAAAATCCAACCGTTACACACAATTTACCAATCTCGGTGGGACCGAATCAACAAACTCGGTTGGACCAAAAAGGTAAACGTAGTGACCGTTAGAGATTCCGGTGGGACTGACATGCAACTCGTTAGGACCGATTCGGTTAGGGTTTGGGCATAACGTAATCTTTGTGAGACCGATTACACAAACTCGATGAGGCCGAGTTTGGCAATAAGCTAACCAGAGAGTTGGTCAGGTAAACTCGGTGGGACCGACTCGCTCTTTCGGTGAGACCGAAAAGTTACAAGAAGGAAACAGAGAGTGTACATTGCAATCTCGGTGGGACCGATTCGCTCTTTCGGTGAGACCGAAAAGTTACGGAAGGGAAACCGAGAGTTTGCAATCCCATCTCGGTGAGACCGAGATCCTTATCGGTAGGACCGAATTGCTAGGGTTTGGCAGTGGCAAATGACAAGTGAAACTTGGTGGCGCTGGATTGAAAGAATCGGTATGACCGAGTTTGGCTTAGAGTTTAGGTCATTTGTGGCTATGGAAAAGTGGTTGAGGATTTTGGAGCATATCACCAAGCACATAAAGCAAGAGGCTCATTAAGCAACAGCTCATCCCTCCTTGGTAGTATTGGCTTTTCCTAAAGACTCAATGTGATCTTGGATCACTAAAATATAAAATGAAGAGTCTTGAACTTTTGAGCTTGAGCCAATTCTTTGTCCTTAGCATTTTGAGGGTTCCACTTTCACATCCATGCCATGCCAATCATTGAGCTTTCCTGAAATAATCATCTTGGAATAGCATTAGCTCAATGAGCTATATGTTGTTATGAATTACCAAAACCACCTAGGGATAGTTGCACTTTCAATCTCCCCCTTTTTGGTAATTGATGAGAACATATAGATCAAAGCTTCGACAAATTATAATAATCATGAAATACATTGTCGCTTTGAGAAGTATGTGACAAGTAAGAGCTCCCCCTAAATTTGTACATATTTAGAATTTGCTTTGGACTGCAAATGCACAAGGAATGAGAGTCATGGGTTACTCTTCCATGTCACGTACATCTTGGTGGAGCGCTCAAAAATGATCAGAATGAAATACATGCACTCATCACTAAGAATAGTGAGTGATCACATAAGATGGATAGAATGATAATATTAAGCAAACATTAAGTGTAGCTTATGATCAAACACATGATCATCGATGTCTCACACAGATAAGGGGCATAGTATCTCACACACAAGCAAATAAAGTTCGAAAAACCACCAAATAAAACAAGAGAGAATAAAAGCAACACTCTCTCTCGAAGCCTATGATCTATACATTTTCTCCCCCTTTGGCAACAAGTTACCAAAAAGTTCCTAGAAAATGCATAGTGCTAAGTCGACACTCAGGCTTGATCTTCAGGTGGTGGTGGTGTCCGGAGCACTCCAAGGACGAAGCCTTCAGTAGACGTGGTCGGAGTCGAGGCTGAAGTGGACGCTGGAGCTGGTGGAACTAAGGCTGTAGCTGGTGGAACTGAGGCTGTAGCTGGTGGAATTGACGCTGTAGCTGGTGCAGACGTGGTGGCTCTGGTGTCAGCAACTGGCACTGCAGACGACCTCGGACCTCATGGCACCCTGGCAAAGGCATCAGTCGTAGTCCTGCCTCTCCTCTCATTCATGTCATCCTAGAGCTGCTCCACGGCAGTCTGTATCTCTATCACCTTGATGTCCAAGTCATAGAACCTCTGTTCCATGATCCTCTCTAAGCTTGCCTGGTTCTGAGTTAGGGTGGCTAGTCCTTTCTCAATCCACAGGGTGGATGCAATCAGGTAACCAAGCGGCTCTTGTTTGGTTTTCAGAAAATATTCAGATGCCTCCTCTTGACTAGGCATCTTGGCAGCTTTCTCCTTCCTCGCCTTCTCCTTCTTGGCTTGTGCTTGGGCAGATGAAGGCTCATTCTCAGTCATGACCACTTGATTATCTTCGAAGTCTGGACGGATGGGCAGGTGTTCCTTATCCAATAAATATATGCCCGTGCCCATTTTGGAGTTGATGAGCTCCTGAATCTGAGGGGCATATCCACAGCTCCTCTTCTGATCTGCAGCTGTCCTCTTGATTGTTTCCACTATGAGGCTCATGACTTTGAATTTTTGAGGCACGTCAAAGACATGAAGCAAATTGATCGCGTGACCTCGAATCATCTTGTGATCTCCAGACTTGGGCAATAGGGTGTGCCTCAGTATCTAGTTGATAGTGGGCATTCCTGATAGAAGGTAATGCACTGAGCCAAACTTGAACGTGTCAAGTGCTTCATTCGGAATCTCCTTGTACATGTTGGACATAGAGTTATGGTCCATCTTCTTCTTGGCATAAATGTCCAAGTCATCATCCTGCTCTTCTGGGGCGTTGATCAGCTGAGCCCATTCAGCAACCGTGGACTGGTACCTCATACCCTCTGACATCCAAGTTATCCTACCATCTGGATAAAAGTGGGCTGTGGAGTAGAACTGCATGATGAGTTCCTCGTTCCACTTTGTGAGCTTCTGCCCAACAAAGTCCTCTACTCCACACGCCTTAAAGCTGTCCTGCACTCCAGGGTAGTACTCTTCATTGTCCTTGATATACTGCCAATCGACCCATCTCATATCGCAGACAATTGGCTTCTTGTCTAGCAGCACTGTCTCATAGAAATCCTGCTGCTCCTTGGTGTGAAACCTGTAGTCAACTGCAGTCCTTCTCCTAGAAGCATATGGGTCTGCTTCTCTCCACTTCCCCAGCCCTGAATCTCTCCTGAGCTTCATATCCTCAGCCACAGGATGAGCATCGTTGTGGTTTGGGATCTTGGTCTTGAGCTTTCTAAGGACATTCTCTTCCTCTTCCTCTGCAGCTTCAGGCACTGGGCCTTGTTCTTTTCAGTGGCTGGGATGCTTCTTGTGTTTCTCTTTGGCTTTGGCTTTGGAGCTGGCTTGGCCTTGGAAGCAGCTCCCCCTGATTTTATGGCATCTCCAATTAGCTTGGGTGCCTTAGGTGCTGGTGCAGCTACCTCTTCTTCTTCCTCCTCATCTTCCATGAAGGAGGCCTTGCCAAGCACTCTGGCTACAGTTTTCTTTACCCTTTCCTTCCTCTTTTTGCCCTCAGCAGCAACTGGCTCATTTGGAGTGGGCTTCTCAGTTGAAGTTCTTGCCTTAGACATGGGCTGCCTGCCTGCTGGCCTTTTGATCTTCAGCCCTGGCTTTGTGCCCTGTGCTGGCTCAACTCTCTTGGAGGTGGCTTCCTCCTCTACCACAAAATCCTCATCTTCTGAGTCCGAGGTTCTCTTCCTTCTCTGATGTGTGGCAGCTTTAGGCAGATTGCTGGGGGTGCTCCTACTGCCATCATCTGAGGAACTTGAGGGATTAGTGCCCTCACTCATCTGGACCTGCTGCTCTGACTGGCTATCACTCTGATCAGACATGTTGCAAACTCTGACTGCTGACCCTGTGAATAGGTTATAGATGAGATAGAGTGGATGAGCATCACAAAATGCAGAGATTTTTGCAAAAGAATAATTCAAAAACTTAGTTTTAGTTTTCCACTAAAAGCATCTCAGATCTACCGATTTCTAAACTCGGTGACACCGAAGCAGTTTTGGCACCAGAACTAGTGAACTCGGTTAGACCGAGTCACAGTTCGGTGGCACCGAGACTGCTAGGGTTTCACAAAGTTCCAAAATCGGTCACACCAATAAGTAATTCTCGGTCAGACCGAGTTTCACTTGTGCAATGGCATAAGCCAAATCGGTGGGCCCGAGTTTTTCAACTCGGTGGGTCCGAGATGGTTTCAGCGGAAACCTAACCCTAAAATTTTCGAATTAAACCTAATCTACGAGTTCATTGACTGGATAGGAGTTTATCAAACATGGCAAGAATCATGATGATCACAATGTGCTAGGAATCGGATTGGAGAATAGCAGAAAGATCGAGTCCATACCCTAGTTCGGTGGAGACTCGCTACGGCGGCAACGGCGGGGCAGAATTCCCGTTAACGGCGACGGAGACCAGCGACTGGAGGCGGCTGGCGGCGAGGAGACGATCTGGAGACCACGAAGGCAGAGCAGGTTATCGCGCGGGCGAAGGGGTTCGGAGGAATTTCCAAATTTTGCCCGTGACTATATATAGCCCGACCCTGTCGGTGTGACCGAGTGGAACAACTCGGTGGCAACGAGATGCAAAACTGTATACAGTTATTGCAACTCGGTGTGACCGAAAGGTTCGAATCGGTTGCACCGAGATCGAAACCTAGATCAACTTAATGAACTCGGTAGGACCGAAAGTGGGGTATCGGTCAGACCGAGATTCATAAAGAGGTTTTGGAAGTTTAAGTCTATGACGAATCGGGGACTCCGAGTGCTCCTCACACAGAGTGGTTCGAATCTGACTTGATCAAATTTTGTGATGCAACATGAATAGAGTTTGAGACGAGAAAAGCATAGATAGCTAGAGGAGGTACTTAGGCATTCTTGTCCATCCACTTGGCAAAAGGAGATAAAGCCAAACAATCAAAACAACAAGTGGATGTCCTCGAATGAGTAAAATATGCAACCAACATGCTCACACAATAAGATGGCAAAAAAAATATGTGGCAAAGCATGCACAAACAATTCTAGCATCTATCAAGCAATTTGCGATGACTAGGTCATCTATATATGAGTATATTGACTTAGGAGTCAAGTGAGAACACTTGATCGTAGGTCATACTCATCGTTTAAGCTCAAGTGGGGTTACCACTTTTACATAAAGCATTGTTGTATTCACATCTTTAGAGTTGCTTTAGCTCAAGTTTTAGAGTAAAGCTCCCCCTAGATGTGATATCCCCCCTAAGAGGGATGAACTAACCTTGGGTTTTGTCGATGATGACTTCATGTAGATGTTGAAGATGTGGATGCTCAATGTTGATGTAGATCACTTGGAGCCATCCATTTGAGTGAATGTCACTTTCAATACCTACATGGGTTAGTCCCACTAGGAACAAACAAGGATATCCATAGACATAGAGTGATGCTCACACAAGATGATGTCCATGAAAACTTTAGGTTACCTTGTCCCTTGTCTTACCAACAAGAGGGTTTGTGACTCCTTGAACTAGTGCAAGATGTGGAAGTTGATTGCACTTGTCCTTGCCAAAATGATAAGAGTGAGGTATGTTGGCGGAGTCACCCTCGAGAACTCTCTAGTTCTTCTTCTTTTGGATCCACACCATCTTGATGGGAATCCTTGGAGTTGTAGTCGTACTTGATGAAGTGGAACTTGAAGTAGTCTTGGGAATCCACTTGACTAAGGTCTTGGGAGCTTCTTCAAATGCATCAATTTCCTCTTGAAGCTTGTCCTTGCCTTTTTGCTTGTAGTCTTGTGGTGGAAGATCATCTTGAGCTTGTGTCCCATTGAAGGACGTATCATACTTGTCTTGTTGAGGAACAAACTTTGTCTTGGGGTATTGCTCTTCTTCCCACTCAACTCCATTGGCATTGAACTTTCGTTCAAAACCAACACCTTGATTCTTCCGGTGCATTCCTTGCTTGCGCACAATTTCCTCGAATTGCTTACTCCCGGCAAGGCTTTTGTACACTCCTTTCTCTATCATTCCCTTCAATAAGCTATTTTCTTGCTCAAGTGTAACTTGGCTAAGAGAATCATTAGTGGAATCAAGAGAACTACTAGAAGCAACAATATTGGATTTAGCATGATCATTGTTACTACTAGAGGAAGAATCTTTCTTGTTCTTGTTACTAGACTTGACTTGAGGCATGTAATTGGATAAGAGTAAATGCTTGGCAATGTAAGAAGACCTTTTCTTGCGGAGATCATCATTGATTGCTTTTAAGAACTCATGCTCTTGCTCAAGATTGAGCTTTTCAAAGCGTAATTTCTCATGAGCTCTTAAAAGTTCTCGATGATCTTCGAAGATAATTTCATGAGCTAACTTAAGAGTGTTTAGTTCTTTAGTTAGAGCCTCAATCTTCTCCTTATCATTGTCATTCGTTTTATCTTGATTAGCATGATTAATTGATGTTTCATCATAGTACTCATCACTAGAGTTGTCATCAAGCAAATCATCATCACCTAACAAGTCATCTTCATCACTATTAAAATCAACATACTCGGGGTGTGTTACCTTAGGACCTTTGGCCATGAAGCATCTTCCAATTCCTTCATTTGGTGAGTCAAATATGTCGTAGGAGTTGGTTGACACAAGTGCTAGACCGGCAACACCTTCATCTTGAGTATCTTTGGAGTCGGAGTGATAACTTCTCTCAGAGTGGCTGTCGGAGTCGGAGCCGGATACCCATTCACCAACATGAGCTTGATGTCTTCGCTTTTGTGTAGCTCCTTGATGATTTTTCCTTCCTTTCTGAATCCTTACTTCTCCGTGAGTATCTCCGTTCATAATGATCATCCCTACTCCTTCTCTCTCCTGGTGGTGATTCTTCGCTTCTTCTTTTTGGAGAATCTTCTCTTCTCTTGTAGGGAGCCATACACTCATTGGAATAGTGTCCGGGTCTTCCACAATTGTAGTAGTTTCGCTCTCGACTAGAAGATCTTTTGTCATTGTAGGACCTTGACTTGAAGCTTCTATCTTTGCTTCTTCTCTTGTAGAACTTGTTGAAGTTCTTCACCATTAAGCTCAATTCTTCATTGAAGTTTTGTTTCTCACTTGATGATGTGGGGACTTCACATGACGCTTTGTAGGCACCACTTGATTTGTTGTGAAGTTCCTCTTTATCCTTGAGTGACATCTCATGAGCAACAATCCTTCCACTCACTTCCGTTGGTTTGAGATCTTTGTAATTGGGCATCATTTGGATCAACGTGCACACGGTATCATATTTCCCATCCAAGGCTCTTAGGATCTTCTTGATGATGAATCTATCGGTCATCTCTTCACTTCATAAGCCGGCAATATCATTTGTGATGAGAGCAAGCCTAGAGTACATTTCAGAGACACCTTCACCATCCTTCATTTTGAACTTGTCAAGTTGACTTTGAAGCACATCCAACTTGGATTCCTTGACGGAGTCGGTACCTTCGTGCATATCAATCAAAGTGTCCCAAATTTCCTTTGCATTCTCAAGACGGCTGATTTTGTTGAATTCTTCGGGGCACAATCCGTTGAAGAGAATATCACAAGCTTGAGCATTGTATTGCAACATCTTCAACTCATCCGTGGTAGCTTCACGGTTTGGTTCTTTCCCATCAAATAAGTCACCTTGCAAACCAACACAAACAATAGCCCATACGGCGGGGTTATGTCCAAGAATATGCATTTTCATTTTATGCTTCCAACTAGCAAAATTAGTACCATCAAAGTAAGGACCTCTACGGTGATAATTTCCCTCGCTAGACGCCATACTCTCCTAGGTTGTGAAACCAAGGCTATGATCACCAAAAGCTATGGAGATCAAGGCAAATGGAGACCAAAGCTCTGATACCACTTATAGGATCGAAAGTATGTCTAGAGGGGGGGGGTGATTAGACTACTTGACCAAATAAAAACTTAACCTTTTCCCAATTTTAGTTCTTGGCAGATTTTAGCTATCTTAGGACAAGTCAAGCAATCATCACACAATTCAAGCAAGCATGCAAAGAGTATATTAGCAGCGGAAAGTAAAGCATGCAACTTGCAAGAATGTAAAGGGAAGGGTTTGGAGGATTCAAACGCAATTGGAGACACGGATGTTTTTCCCGTGGTTCGGATAGGTGGTGCTATCCTACATCCACGTTGATGGAGACTTCAACCCACGAAGGGTAACGGTTGCGTGAGTCCACGAAGGGCTCCACCCACGAAGGGTCCACGAAGAAGCAACCTTGTCTATCCCACCATGGCCATCGCCCACGAAGGACTTGCCTCACTAGCGGTAGATCTTCACGAAGTAGGCGATCTCCTTGCCCTTACAAACTCCTTGGTTCAACTCCACAATCTTGTCGGAGGCTTCCAAGTGACACCTAGCCAATCTAGGAGACACCACTCTCCAAGAAGTAACAAATGGTGTGTTGATGATGAACTCCTTGCTCGTGTGCTTCAAATGATAGTCTCCCCAACACTCAATTCTCTCTCATAGGATTTGGATCTGGTGGACAGAAGATTTGACTGGAAAGCAACTTGGGGAAGGCTAGAGATCAAGATCCATATGGTTGGAGTGGAATATCTTGGTCTCAACACATGAGTAGGTGGTTCTTTCTCAGAACATATGAATTGGAATGGTGTATGTGTTCTGATGGCTCTCTCCATGAATGAAGAGGAGGTGGAGGGGTATATATAGCCTCCACACAAAATCCAACCGTTACACACAATTTACCAATCTCGGTGGGACCGAATCAACAAACTCGGTTGGACCAAAAAGGTAAACGTAGTGACCGTTAGAGATTCCGGTGGGACTGACACGCAACTCGTTAGGACCGATTCGGTTAGGGTTTGGGCATAACGTAATCTTTGTGAGACCGATTACACAAACTCGGTGAGGCCGAGTTTGGCAATAAGCTAACCAGAGAGTTGGTCAGGTAAACTCGGTGGGACCGACTCGCTCTTTCGGTGAGACCGAAAAGTTACAAGAAGGAAACAGAGAGTGTACATTGCAATCTCGGTGGGACCGATTCGCTCTTTCGGTGAGACCGAAAAGTTACGGAAGGGAAACCGAGAGTTTGCAATCCCATTTCGGTGAGACCGAGATCCTTATCGGTAGGACCGAATTGCTAGGGTTTGGCAGTGGCAAATGACAAGTGAAACTTGGTGGCGCCGGATTGAAAGAATCGGTATGACCGAGTTTGGCTTAGAGTTTAGGTCATTTGTGGCTATGGAAAAGTGGTTGAGGATTTTGGAGCATATCACCAAGCACATAAAGCAAGAGGCTCATTAAGCAACAGCTCATCCCTCCTTGGTAGTATTGGCTTTTCCTAAAGACTCAATGTGATCTTGGATCACTAAAATATAAAATGAAGAGTCTTGAACTTTTGAGCTTGAGCCAATTCTTTGTCCTTAGAATTTTGAGGGTTCCACTTTCACATCCATGCCATGCCAATCATTGAGCTTTCCTGAAATAATCATCTTGGAATAGCATTAGCTCAATGAGCTATATGTTGTTATGAATTACCAAAACCACCTAGGGATAGTTGCACTTTCAACAGCGGTAAACGCCGTATTCAAAAGCTCTCGGCCAGGTCAGCAAAAGCTGTCCCCCAAAGGCAACAGAGACGAACTGTCTAGCCTAAACAAGATTCTGGACCAAATATGTCAGATCTATAGCACCTCCGATAAACCTGCAAATCATACCCATAGAGAATGTTGGGTCTTCAAGCAGTCCGGCAAGCTCAACGCCGAACACAAGGGGCAGGATACACCAAGCGAGATGAGGACGAGCCTCGCAAGCAAAGCACTGGGGAACAGAAGAAGTTCCACAAGAAGTCAAAATAGTAAACGTATTACACGTGACAAAGGGGAGAAACAAAGCGGCACTCGTAGAGACACATGCCCCAGGGCCTATCACCGCGGAGTCCTGCCACTGGTCGTCCCAACCGGTCACCTTCGACCATCGAGATTACTCAGCAAGTATCCGGCATGCAGGATGGGCTGCCTTGGTATTAGACCCAATAATTGACGGATACCACTTCACACGAGTCCTGATGGACGGTGGCAGCAGTTTAAACCTGATATATCAGGACACAGTCCGCAAAATGGGGATAGACCCAACAAAAATTAGCTGCAGCAATACTACCTTTAAAGGAGTAACGCTAGGCCTAGAGGCCCACTGCACGGGCTCCCTGCTACTAGAGGTTATATTCGGCTTTCTCGATAACTTCCGTAGCGAAAATTTAATGTTCGACATCGCTTCGTTCCAAAGTGGCTATCAAGCACTACTCGGACGCGAAGCTTTCGCTCGCTTTAACGCAATACCGCATTACGCTTCCCTCATGCTTAAGATGCCCGGTCCACGTGGCATCATTACAGTAAAGGGAAATATTGAGCGCTCCTTGCGCGTGGAAGACCGTGCGGCTGCCTTGGCAGCCGCACACTAAACGACCTCACCAACTAAAGCATCTGACAGGTCGTTAAGACCACGGACATGGTTGGACGAGTCCGGTACTGCTATATGTAATTGATACAGGTTTGATGGCTATATCCCTATTACAATACAAGGGGATTGACGTGCGCGCACAAGTGACAATCTGGCTCAACTTTACTCATATTGTTTATTTAGTATAACTTACCTTTTGCACGAAAACTTTTCAATTAAGTTCCTCTCTTTTTCAGATGACCATCGTGCTACACCCGTCTAGAATACGGCACAATAGAGACACAGGCACAGACGTGCAACAGGGACCCGTTCCAAGGATTCTATTTAGGTTAAGACCCTGCGTAAACCTTTTTTACTGTCTCTTGTTGCTACACATCCCTCGGATTCTCAGTACAATTGAGACGGATGCTGACGTATTGGCATGTGGCCACGTCAGAATATTGCACGTACCTAGACACCAGGGGCTTATTACAAAGGGCATTGTTTAGGCCCGATTTACACCATAAAGACCGAATACCACAGGGAGTGTTCGGCGTTGTGAGTTTGGCCTTATATGCATCAGCTCCGAATCATGTCTTTGGTCAAATGTTGGGTTTGCCCGGCTCCTGTGTTTTGCTGCCTTACGTTCCGCTCTATCGGCTAAGGTGGCACTAGGAGAACTACTGCGATTGTGTGCTGGTTCATCCGGACGAGCACCTCAGTAGAGAAAGCCCAAAACTGACTGTCATGATATAGCGTGAGACTGGTCAACCACTCCATGACCTATCGGAATCTCCGGGATTCCTCTGCCTTAATGAAGGGCCATTTCCCGGCCAGGCATGTACGCACCCCGAATTCGGATGAGTGTGGCGCCACCAGGGGCTATATAGTAGCCCCACTGTCAAACTCCTCAGGCTAAGTGAAAGTGTTAAAGCATTATAGTCCGGTTGCCTAGTTCGCTGCGCTATCACCTCCTTAATGGACCAAGACATTGGATCAAGTGTGAACATGCGTCTTCTGCGAACACCCCCGCATTATATGCATGGGGGGCTGAAGCCGACGACTGCAATTTTTCAGGTTATATACATATATACATAAATGGCCGCACATGAGGCATCATAATACTTTCAGGAAAAAGTATAAATACAGCCTTGATAAACTTAATAAAACATTGTTTTTACAATGGGAATACATGTCACTCAAACATAATATTATTCGAGCACTGGGCCTCTATCGAACGAGCGCCTTCAAAAACTTCTTCAAAATAGTGCTCGGCAGCCACTCGGCCTATGGTCGAACCCTGCGCCGCAATAGTGGTGGCATCCATCTCCGCCCAATATGTTTTGACACGGGCAAGGTGTTGGAAATATGCCCTAGAGGCAATAATAAAATGGTTATTATTATATTTCCTTCTTCATGATAATTGTCTATTGTTCATGCTATAATTGTGTTATCCGGAAATCGTAATACATGTGTGAATACATAGACCACAACATGTCCCTAGTGAGCCTCTAGTTGACTAGCTCGTTCAATAGATGGTTATGGTTTCCTGACCATGGACATTGGATGTCATTGATAACGAGATCACATCATTAGGATAATGATGTGATGGAAAGACCCAATCCTAAGCATAGCGCAAGATCATGTAGTTCGTCTGCTAAAGCTTTTCTAATGTCACGTATCTTTTCCTTAGATCATGAGATTGTGCAACTCACGGATACTATAGGAATACATTGAGTGCGCCAAACATCACAACGTAACTGGGTGACTATAAAGGTGCACTACGGGTATGTCCGAAAGTGTCTGTTGGGTTGGCACGAATCGAGACTGGGATTTGTCACTCCGTATGACGGAGAGGTATCTCTGGGCCCACTCAGTAGGACATCATCGTAATGAGCTCAATGTGACTAAGGGTTGGTCACGGGATGATGTGTTATGGAACGAGTAAAGTGACTTGCCGGTAACGAGATTGAACGAGGTATTGGGATACCGAGGATCGAATCTCGGGCAAGTAACGTACCGATTAACAAAGGGAATTGTATACGGGATTGCTTGAATCCTCGGCATCGTGGTTCATCCAATGAGATCATCATGGAACATGTGGGAGCCAACATGGGTATCCAGATCCCGCTGTTGGTTATTTGCCAGAGAGTTGTCTCGGTCATGCCTGCATGGTTCCCGAACCCGTAGGGTCTACACACTTAAGGTTCGATGACGCTAGGGTTATTAGGAAGACTTATATGTGATTACCGAATGTTGTTCAGAGTCCCGGATGAGATCCCGGACGTCATGAGGAGTTCCGGAATGGTCCGGAGGTGAAGATTTATATGTGGGAAGTTGTCATACGGTCACCGGAAAAGTTCGGGGGCATATCGGTATTATACCGGGGCCACCGGAGGGGTTTCTCCGAAGGAAAGGGGCCATCGGTACTCCGGTTTTCTCTGAAGGAAAGGGGACCGCATAACAACATACGTTGTTCCCTTTGTCATCGGTATGTTACTTGCCTGAGATTCGATCGTCGGTATCTCAATACCTAGTTCAATCTCGTTACTGGCAAGTCTCTTTACTCGTTTCGTAATACATCATCTCGCAACCAACTCATTAGTTGCAATGCTTGCAAGGCTTATGTGATGTGCATTTCCGAGAGGGCCCAGAGATACCTCTCCGACAATCGGAGTGACAAATCCTAATCTTGAAATACGCCAACCCAACATTTACCTTTGGAGACACCTGTAGAGCTCCTTTATAATCACGCAGTTACGTTGTGACATTTGGTAGCACACAAAGTGTTCCTCTGGCAAATGGGAGTTGCATAATCTCATAGTCATAGGAACATGTATAAGTCATGAATAAAGCAATAGCAACATACTAAACGATCGGGTGCTAAGCTAATGGAATGGGTCATGTCAATCACATCATTCTCCTAATAATGTGATCCCGTTAATCAAATGACAACACATGTCTATGGTTAGGAAACATAACCATCTTTGATTAACGAGCTAGTCAAGTAGAGGCATACTAGTGACGTTTAGTTTGTCTATGTATTCACAGAAGTATTATGTTTCCGGATAATACAATTCTAGCATGAATAATAAACATTTATCATGATATAAGGAAATAAAATAATAACATTATTATTGCCTCTAGGGCATATTTCCTTCACCGTAGAGGAAAGGGAACCAGCCCTTGGAGGGCTGGGCGCATCCCCACCCTTGGGCCCATGCGCCTAGGGTTGGGGGGGGACCCTAGAGGGGGAGCCCCCCTTGCTTTGGGGGCAAGCCCCTCCCCTTGGCCGCCCCCCTCTAGATCTCATCTAGAGGGGGCCGGCCCCCTTCCCGCTTCCCTTTAAATAGAGGAGCAAGGGGAGGGCTGCACACCACATCAAAGGCGCAGCCCCTCCCCTCCCCAACACCTCTCCTCCTCTGTTAAGAGCTTGGCGAAGCCCTGCCGGAGTACTGCCGCTCCACCACCACCATGCCGTCGTGCTGCTGTTGGAGCTCTCTTCCTCAACCTCTCCCTGCTCCTTGCTAGATCAAGGCACGGGTGACGTCTCCGCTCTGTACGTGTGTTGAACGCGGAGGTGCCTACGTTCGGCGCTAGGATCATCGGTGATTTGGATCACGACGAGTACGACTCCATCAACCCCGTTCTCTTGAACACTTCCGCTCGCGATCTACAAGGATATGTAGATGCACTCCTCCCCCTCTCGTTGCTAGATGACTCCATAGATTGATCTTGGTGATGCGTAGAAAATTTTGGATTGCAGCTACGATCCCCAACAGTGGCATCATGAGCTAGGTCTATGCGTAGTTTCTATGCACGAGTAGAACACAAGTTGTTGTGGGCGTCGATTTTGTCAATTTACTTGCCATTACTAGTTTTATCTTGATTCGGCGGCATCGTGGGATGAAGCGGCCTGGACCGACCTTACACATACGCTTACGTGAGACTGGTTCCACCGACTGACATGCATTAGTTTCATAAGGTGGCTAGCGGGTGTCTGTCTCTCCCACTTTAGTCGGATCGGATTCGATGAAAAGGGTCCTTATGAAGGGTAAATAGAAATTGGCATATCACGTTGTGGTTTTGGCGTAGGTAAGAAACGTTCTTGCTAGAAACCTATAGCAGCCACGTAAAAAACATGCAACAACAATTAGAGGACGTCTAACTTGTTTTTGCAGCATATGTCATGTGATGTGATATGGCCAAAAGGATGTGATGATTGATATATGTGATGTATGAGATTGATCATGTTCTTGTAATAGGAATCATGACTTGCATGTCGATGAGTATGACAACCGGCAGGAGCCATACGAGTTGTCTTAATTTATTTATGATCTGCGTGTCAACATAAACATCATGTACTTACTTTACTTTATTGCTAACCTTTAGCCATAGTAGTAGAAGTAATAGTTGGCGAGACAACTTCATGAAGACACGATGATGGAGACCATGATGATGGAGGTCATGGTGTCATGCCGGTGACAATGATGATTGTGGCGCCTCGAAGATGGAGATCGAAAGGAGCAAAATGATATTGGCCATATCATGTCAATATTTGATTGCATGTGATGTTTATCATGTTTTACATCTTATTTGCTTAGAACGACGGTAGCATAAATAAGATGATCCCTCGCAATAATTTCAAGAAAGTGTCCCCCCTAACTGTGCACCATTGCTAAGGTCCGTTATTCCGAAGCACCACGTGATGATCGGGTGTGATAGGTTCTAACATTCGCATACAACGGGTGTAAGCCAGATTTACACACGCAATACACTTAGGTTGACTTGACGAGCCTAGCATGTACAAACATGGCCTCAGAACACGGAAGACCGAAAGGTCGAACATGAGTCGTATAGAAGATACGATCAACATGAAAATGTTCACCGATGATGACTAGTCCGTCTCATGTGATGATCGGACACGACCTAGTTGACTCGGATCATGTATCACTTAGATGACTAGAGGGATGTCTATCTGAGTGGGAGTTCATTAAATAATTTGATTAGATGAACTTAATTATCGTGAATAAAGTCTAAAATCTTTGCAATATGTCTTGTAGATCAAATGCCCCACGCTAATGTTGCCATCAACTTCAACGCGTTCCTAGAGAAAACCAAGCTGAAAGACAATGGCAGCAACTATACGGACTGGGTCCGTAACCTGAGGATTATCCTCATAGCTGCTAGGAAAGCATACGTCCTTGATGCACCGCTAGGTGAAGCACCTGTTTTCCTAGCAGAACAAGACGTTATGAATGCTTGGCAGACGCGTAGTGATGATTACTCCCTGGTTCAGTGCAGCATGCTTTATAGCTTAGAACCGGGGCTCCAAAAGCGTTTTGAGCAACACAGAGCATATGAGATGTTCCAAGAGCTGAAAATGGTTTTCCAAGCTCATGCCCGGGTCGAGAGATATGAAGTCTCCGACAAGTTCTACAGTTGTAAGATAGAGGAGAATGTCCGTCAGCAAGCACATACTCAAAATGTCTGGGTTGCACAACCGCTTGTCTCAGCTGGGAGTTAATCTCCCGGATGATGCGGTCGTTGACAGAATCCTTCAATCGCTCCCACCTAGCTACAAGAGCTTTGTGATGAACTTCAATATGCAGGGGATGGAAAAGACCATTCCTGAGGTATATCCAATGCTGAAATCAGCGGAGGTGGAAATCAAAAAGGAACATCAAGTGTTGATGGTGAATAAAACCACTAAGTTCAAGAAAGGCAAGGGTAAAAAGAACTTTAAGAAGGACGGCAAGGGAGTTGCCGGGAAGAAGCCAAAGAATGGACCCAAGCCTGAGAATGAGTACTTTTATTGCAAGGGAAACGGTCACTAGAAGCGGAACTGCCCCAAGTACTTAGCGGATAAGAAGGCCGACAATGCCAAAGGTATATGTGATATACATGTTATTGATGTGTACCTAACCAGCGCTCGTAGTAGCTCCTGTGTATTTGATATCAGTGCAGTTGCTCATATTTATAACTCAAAATAGGAACTGTGGAATAAACGGAGACTGGAGAAGGACGAGGTCACGATGCGCGTCGGGAATGGTTCCAAGGTCGATGTGATTGTCGTCGGCACGCTACCTCTACATTTACCTACGGGATTAGTTTTAAACCTCAATGATTGTTATTTAGTACCAGCTTTGAGCATGAACATTGTATATGGATCTCGTGTAATGCGAGATGGCTACTCATTTAAATCTGAGAATAATGGTTGTTCTATTTATATGAGAGACATGTTTTATGGTCATGCCCCGCTGGTCAATGGTTTATTCTTATTCAATCTCGAACGTGATGTTACACATATTCATAGTGTGAATGCCAAAAGATGTAAGGTTTATAATGATAGTCCCACATACTTGTGGCACTGCTGCCTTAGTCACATTGGTGTCAACCACATGAAGAAACTCCACGCAGATGGAATTTTGGAGTCTCTTGATTATGAATCATTTGACACGTGCGAACCATGCCTCATGGGCAAAATGACCAAGACTCCGTTCTCCAGAACAATGGAGCGACCAACCAACTTGTTGGAAATCATACATACTGATGTGTGCGGTCCAATGAGTGTGGAGGCTCGCGATGGCTATCGTTATGTTGTCACCCTCACTTATGACTTGAGTAGATATGGGTATGTCTATTTAATGAAACAGAAGTCTGAGACCTTTGACAAGTTCAAGGAATTTCAGAGTGAGGTTGAGAATCAACGTGACAGGAAAATCAAGTTCTTACGATCAAACCGTGGGGGAGAATATTTGAGTCATGAATTTGGCACGCACTTAAGGAAATGTGGAATTGTTTCACAACTCACGCCGCCTGGAACACCTCAGCATAATGGTGTGTCCGATCGTCGTAATCGCACTCTATTGGATATGGTACGATCTATGATGTCTCTTACCGATCTACCGCTGTCATTTTGGGGTTATACTATAGAGACTGCCGCATTCACTTTAAATAGGGCTCCGTCGAAATCCGTGGAGATGACACCGTATGAATTGTGGTTTGGTAAGAAACCTAAGCTGTCGTTTCTGAAAGTTTGGGGATGCGATGCTTATGTCAAGAAACTTCAACCTGAAAAGCTCGAACCCAAATCAGAAAAATGCGTCTTCATAGGATACCCTAAAGAAACTATTGGGTATACCTTCTACCTCAGATCCGAAGGCAAGATCTTTGTTGCCACGAATGGATCCTTTCTAGAGGAAAGAGTTTCTCTCGAAAGAAGGAAGTGGGAGGAAAGTAGAACTTGATGAAGTATTGCCTCTTGAACCGGAGAGTGGCTTAGCTCAAGAAAATGTTCTTGAGGTGCCTGCACTGACTAGAGAGGAAGTTAATGATGATGATCATGAAACTTTAGATCAAGTTGCTACTGAACTTCGTAGGTCCACTAGGACACGTTCTGCACCAGAGTGGTACGACAACCCAGATTCCGACAAATGGTTGGAAGCCATGAAATCCGAGATAGGATCCATGTATGAAAACGAAGTATGGACTTTGACTGACTTGCCCGATGATCGGCGAGCCATAGAAAATAAATGGATCTTTAAGAAGAAGACATGCGCGGATGGTAGTGTGACCATCTATAAGGCTCGGCTTGTCGCTAAGGGTTATCGACAAGTTCAAGGGGTTGACTATGATGAGACTTTCTCACCTGTAGCGAAGCTGAAGTCCGTCCGAATCATGTTAGCAATTGCCACATTCTATGATTATGAGATATGGCAAATGGACGTCAAAACGGCATTCCTTAATGGTTTCCTTAAGGAAGAATTGTATATGATGCAGCTGTTAGGTTTTGTCGATCCTAAGAATGCTTACAAGGTGTGCAAGCTCCAACGCTCAATCTATGGGCTGCTGCAAGCATCTCAGAGTTGGAACATTCGATTTTATGAGATGATCAAAGCGTTTGGGTTTACGCAGACTTATGGAGAAGCCTGTGTTTACAAGAAAGTGAGTGGGAGCTGTGTAGCATTTCTCATATTATATGTGGATGACATACTATTGACGGGAAATGATATAGAATTCTTGGAAAGCATAAAGGCCTACTTGAATAAGTGTTTTTCAATGAAGGATCTTGGAGAAGCTTCTTATATATTAGGCATCAAGATCTACGAAGATAGATCGAGACGCCTCATTGGTCTTTCACAAAGTACGTACCTTGACAAGATATTGAAGAAGTTCAATATGGATCAGTCCAAGAAGGGGTTCTTGCCTGTATTGCAAGGTGTGAGATTGAGCACGGCTCAATGCCCGACCATAGCAGAAGATAGAGAAAAGATGAGTGTCGTCCCCTATGCCTCGGCCATAGGGTCTATTATGTATGCCATGCTGTGTACCAGACCTGATGTAAACCTTGCCGTGAGTTTGGTAGGAAGGTACCAAAGTAATCCCGGCATGGAACACTGGACAACGGTCAAGAATATGCTGAAGTACCTGAAGAGGACTAAGGATATGTTTCTCGTTTATGGAGGTGACAAAGAGCTCGTCGTAAAGGGTTACGTCGATGCTAGCTTCCACACAGATCTGGATGACTCTAAGTCACAAACCGGATACGTGTATATTTTGAATGGTGGGGCAGTCAGCTGGTGGAGTTGCAAGCAAAGCGTCGTGGAGGGATCTACATGTGAAGCGGAGTACATGGCAGCCTCGGAGGCAGCACAAGAAGCAATGTGGATGAAGGAGTTCATTACCGACCTAGGAGTTATTCCCAATGCGTCGAGACTGATGACTCTCTTCTGTGACAACACTGGAGCTATTGCACTTGCCAAGGAGCCCAGGTTTCACAGGAAGACCAGGCATATCAAGCGTCGCTTCAACTCCATTCATGAAAATGTTAAAAATGGAGACATAGATATTTGTAAAGTGCATACAGACCTGAATGTGGCAGATCCATTGCCTAAACCTCTTCCTCGAGCAAAACATGATCAACACTAGAACTCTATGGGTGTTTGATTCATCACAATGTAACTAGATTATTGACTCTAGTGTAAGTGAGAGACTATTGGAAATATGCCCTAGAGGCAATAATAAAATGGTTATTATATTGTTATATTTCCTTGTTCATGATAATTGTCTATTGTTCATTCTATAATTGTGTTATCCGGAAATCGTAATACATGTGTGAATACATAGACCACAACATGTCCCTAGTGAGCCTCTAGTTGACTAGCTCGTTGATCAATAGATTGTTATGGTTTCCTGACCATGGACATTGGATGTCATTGATAACGGATCACATCATTAGGATAATGATGTGATGGACAAGACCCAATTCTAAGCATAGCGCAAGATCGTGTAGTTCGTCTGCTAAACCTTTTCTAATGTCAAGTATCTTTTCCCTAGACCATGAGATTGTGCAACTCCCGGATACTGTAGGAATACTTTGGGTGTGCCAAACGTCACAACGTAACTGGGTGACTATAAAGGTGCACTACGGGTATCTCTGAAAGTGTCTGTTGGGTTGGCACGAATCGAGACTGGGATTTGTCACTCCGTATGACGGAGAGGTATCTCTGGGCCCACTCAGTAAGACATCATCGTAATGAGCTCAATGTGACTAAGGGTTGGTCACGGGATTATGTGTTATGCAACGAGTAAAGTGACTTCCCGGTAACGAGATTGAATGAGGTATTGGGATACCGACGATCGAATCTCAGGCAAGTAACGTACCGATTGACAAAGGGAATTGTATACAGGATTGCTTGAATCCTCGACATCGTGGTTCATCCGATGAGATCATCGTGGAACATGTGGGAGCCAACATGGGTATCCAGATCCCGTTGTTGGTTATTGGCTGGAGAGTTGTCTCGGTCATGTCTGCATGGTTCCCGAACCCGTAGGGTCTAAACACTTAAGGTTCGATGATGCTAGGGTTATTCGGAAGACTTATATGTGATTGCCGAATGTTGTTCGGAGTACCGGATGAGATCCCGGACGCCACGAGGAGTTCCATAATGGTCCGGAGGTAAAGATCTATATGTGGGAAGTTGTCATACGGTCACCGGAAAAGTTCGGGGGCATATCGGTATTCTATCGGGGCCACCGGAGGGGTTCCGGGGGTCCACCGGGAGGGGCCACCTCCCTCAGTGGGCCTCATGGCCCGTAGAGGAAAGGGAACCAGCCCTTGGAGGGCTGGGTGCATCCCTCCCTTGGGCCCATGCGCCTAGGGTTGGGGGGAAACCCTAGAGGGGGCGCCCCCCTTGCTTTGGGGGCAAGCCCCTCCCCTTGGCCGCCGCCCCCCTCTAGATCTCATCTAGAGGGGGCCGGCCCCCTTCCCCCTTCCCCTATAAATAGAGGGGCAAGGGGAGGGCTGCACACCACATCAAAGGCACAGCCCCTCCCCTCCCCAACACCTCTCCTCCTCCGTTAAGAGCTTGGCGAAGCCCTGCCGGAGTACTGTCGCTCCACCACCACCATGCCGTTGTGCTGCTGTTGGAGCTCTCTTCCTTAACCTCTCCCTCCTCCTTCCTGGATCAAGGCACGGGAGACGTCTCCGCTCCATACGTGTGTTGAACGTGGAGGTGCCGTCCGTTCGCCGCTAGGATCATCGGTGATTTGGATCACGACGAGTACGACTCCATCAACCCCGTTCTCTTGAACGCTTCTGCTCGCGATCTACAAGGGTATGTAGATGCACTACTCTGCCTCTCGTTGCTAGATGAATCCATAGATTGATCTTGGTGGTGCGTAGAAAATTTTAAATTTCTGCTACGATCCCCAACACAAGGGCCATCCGCAAGTCTTCTATGCACGCCGACCTCTTCATCGCATTAATGCGCGGCACCGCACCAAGGAACTGCTGCACCAAACTAAAATAGCCGTTCAGCTTTGGCCTTTCCGGCCACAGATGATCCACAACAGACCTCATGGCGAGTCCGGACAATCTATTCAGCTCGGCCCATTCGACAAGCCGATCAGTCAATGGAAGCAGACGCTCTGGAACATTAAATTGTGACCAGAATAGCTTGTCCACTTCACGATCTGTTTGATCTCGGAAATATTCGGCCGCATCGACAGCACTCGCCGCCATGTCCAGATATGCGTCCGCCGAACTCCACAGCCGGTCCAGAGGGGCATACCGAGGATCTCCAAACTTCCTCCGCAGCATAAAGGGTTTCCCATCCGTGATATCCCCGGCTTGATGCAGCTCCTCCTTTTTCGCTCTCATCGCAGAGCAGGTGTCTTTGGTCGCCATCGTCGCCTTTTCTAGGTCCGTCGCCTTCGCCCGGTTTTCTTCTTCAAGAAGCTGGCAACGGTTGGCAGTATCTTTTAACTTTACAGCCATCTTGACCATTTTCTCTTTGCTCTCGCAATGTGTAGCCTGTTCGGCCCTTAATTCTTTGGCCGCTTGCAAAGCAGCCGCATTGCTACTCCTTGCTTGCTCCTTGGCTCGGGCAAGCTCCGTCTGAAGGGTCTCCACGGTGGTCGCTCCATCTGCAGTCACACCATATTAAAGATACTGGCATCATGCTTCTCTTATTATGTGATGATCACCAGAAAGGCCACTCACCCTGTGCCTCGTCAAGCCGCTTGTTGACAAGCACGATGTCGGCATCTGCCGCATCCAGCTGCCGCTTTAGTTCGGCATACCCATCAGTCCGGCTAGCCACCGGAGCTTCACCACCTGCACATAAAGGCAGTCTGGTTATTGCCTGGGACTATGATCCTCTGTTTGCTGCTGTTTTCGACGACAACCAGAGTCTCAGGGGCTACTATCTACACAGGGCACATCCAAAAATGTGCGGTACCTTCAAAAATATACATCATTTCACGTACCTCAAAGCCCATCAGTAGACTCATAAAGGCTTCATGCAACCCGCTTTCGGCGGACGAAATCCTTTCAATCACCGTACCCATCAATGTGTGGTGCTCTTGTGAGATAGCCGCCTTCTCCAGCAGATCCCTCCGTACATCCGACCGCGCACCAGACGGTGCTGGACTCTTTCGATTGCTCTCTTCGAGAGCCGAATACTGAGGACTTTGGGTGGCCATAGGATTACCTTCTGGCCTTGCCGGATCAGGAGAACCCCTCCGCGACAACACCTCAGGGTCGCCCAGTTCATAAGGCAGTGTGGCAGGGTGGGCGTTTTGCTCTCCATCATCTCTGAAAGAAGATCCCCTAAAGACGAGCTTAGGTGGGGCTAAGATCCGAACTGTAAGATAAATACTTCGGTTATTTCCTGAGAAGTAAGGTAGGATATCTTCACTATTAAATACCTTTTGATTACTTACAGCTCGTTAGAGGGCTGATCCCTGCATGGACTTTGTGCGGCAAGAACACCCTCCGAGGAAGGACCCTCTGGCGGAGATTTCTTCTCCCGTTTGGAAACCTTGATTTCCGGATCTTCGGAGGTAGTCCTCTTCCTTCCCCGGGGAGAGAGAATGTCACATTCTTCCCCTCGGTTATCCTTCCTCGCGGAGGAGCTCATTCCCTCGGTTGGAATAGGTAGCGATGGAGGCCCGCTTTCGCCCTCTTTATTCCCCCCTTCATCTTCCTTTGGGGGCACCAGACAAGGTGCTGGCTCGAGCATCTTTTCTAGCACCAGATTGTCCAAGCCTTCAGGAAGGGGGGGGGTCGAACATCGGATCATCTTCGCCTTTGTTATCCAATCCTGGTCAAAGAGCGATTCTTCAGAATGATGTCATGATAAATAAAAGGACGGTGTGTTCGGCCATGGGATTACTTACTTGGGCAGCGGTGCGGTTGCTGCTCAGGCCCACGTCCTCGGTAGTGTCCGGACACTCTATTTGGGGTCCGGAGAACGATTTGTACATCTCCTCGTGCGTCATGCCAAGTAAATTCTAAATAGTGCATGGTCCTTCTGGGTTGAATTCCCACATACGGAGGGGCCGGCGTATGCAAGGCTGGACTCGACGAACTAGCATGACTTGCATTGCCATAACCAGACTGAAATCTCCCTCGAAAAGATCTCGGATACTGCTCTGCAGTATTGGCACGTCCTTGGCTAGACCCCAGCTCAGTGCCCTGCTGATCCGTGACATCATTTGTGGTGGAGGGCCCGAGCGAAAGGTGGGGGCAGCTACCCACTTGGCACTTCGGGGAGCTGTGACGTAAAACCACTCCCGTTTCCATAATCCGGACACCTCTGGAAAGGAACCCTTTGGCCACGGAGCATCAACAATTTTTCTTATTAAAGCACCTCCACACGCTGCGTACTGTTCCTCGACCATCTCCGGCTTCACATCGAAGGTCTTGAACCACAAGCCGAAGTGAGGGGTAATGCAGAGGAAGGCCTCACAAACGACAATAAACGACGAGATGTGAAGAAGGGAGTCTGGGGCCAGATCGTGAAAATCCAGCCCGTAATAGAACATAAGACCCCTGACAAAGGGATCCAGAGCGAGGCCTAGTCCTCGGAGGAAGTGGGAGACGAACACAACGCTCTTGTTGGGTTCAGGAGTAGGGACGACCTGCCCTCGGGCGGGCAGCCTATGCGAAATTTCGGCAGTCAGATATCTGGCCTCCCTCAACTTCTTGATGTCCTCCTCCGTGACGGAGGAAGACATCCGCCGGCCTTGAAGGCTGGATCCGGACATGATTGAAGGTCCGAAGCACCTGACCTTGGCTTTGGGTGTTAGAACTCGAGGCGGGGGAGGGATTCGATTGAGCTCGGCAGGGAAAAAAGTAACAACCTTGTCCCTTTATAAAGAGGGTGAATATCAAGCGTCCTCCTCGTGGTCATTTGGGACTTGCGTAAAATCTAGGAGTCCTAGGCACGGTTGGGTTACCCACGTCCGTATTGATGAGAATCCCGTAATAAGTGGAACACGATCTCTGTTTTGACAAGATGTGTCAAGAAACCGCCTCGTGTTATGTGCGGGGCTGGTTAAAGAAAAACGGTTCAAATAATTACTGGGCCAAGGCGTGATGTCATGCTGCCAAAACATGTCAGCAGATTAGATTTATGGTAATATTATTCTCTCTACGATGGTGTGTGGAACTTATCTTGCAGGGTCGGACACTATCCTTGTATTCAAATTCTTCCGTGGTGTATTCGGAGGAGGAACCCGCCTTGCAATGCCGAAGACAACACTGCACGCCGGACTCGTCGTCATTGAAGCCCAGTTCAGGGGCTACTGAGAGCGTCCTGGATTAGGGGGTCTCCGGACAGCCGGACTATATCCTTTGGTCGGACTGTTGGACTATGAAGATACGAGATTGAAGACTTTGTCCCGTGTCCGGATGGGATTCTACTTGGCGTGGAAGGCAAGCTAGGAAATACGGATATGTATATCTTCTCCTTTGTAACCGACCTTGTGTAACCCTAGCCCCTTCCGGTGTCTATATAAACCGGAGGGTTTTAGTCCGTAGGAGAACATACAATCATACCATAGGCTAGCTTCTAGGGTTTAGCCTCTCCGATCTCGTGGTAGATCAACTATTGTACTACTCATATTATCAAGAATAAATCAAGCAGGACGTAGGGTTTTACCTCCATCAAGAGGGCCCGAACCTGGCTAAAACACCGTGTCCCCTGCCTCCTATTACCATCCGCCGTAGACGCACAGTTCGGGACCCCCTACCCAAGATCCGCCTGTTTTGACACCGACAGTACCTCCGGATCCACTCAGGCCGGAGGATAACCCTTTGGCTACCCCGGATTCCCAGTATCCGGCTCCTAAAGAGAGCGACAACAAGGGTCCGTACAGTGTGTGGTCGGACGCGCTAAAGGATCTTCTAGGGCAAGCGGCCGTCTCGGAAGCGCATCGTACGCTAATGGGTACGGTAATTGAAAGGATTTCATCCACTGAAAGCGGTTTGCATGAAGCCTTTATGAGTCTACTGAAAGGCTTCGAGGTATGTGAAATAGTGTATGTTTTTGATAGTACCACATACATTAGGTGTGCCCTATGAAGATAGTATCCCCTGAGACTCTGGTTGTCGTCGAAAATGGCGGCAAACAGATGATCATAGTCCTAGGTAATAACCAGACTGCCTTTATGTGCAGGTGGCTGAAGCTCCGGTGGCTAGCCGGACTGATGGGTTTGCCGAGCTAAAGCGGCAACTTGATGTGGCAGACGCCGACATCGTGCTTGTCAACAAGCGGCTTGACGAGGCACAGGGTGAGTGATTTCTCTGGTGATCGTCACATAATAAGAGTAGCATGATGCCAATATCTTTAATATGTTGTGTGACTGTAGATTGAGCTGCCACCGTGGAGACCCTTTGGGCGGAGCTTACCCGAGCCAAGGAGCAAGCAAGGAGTAGCAATGCGGCCGCTCTAAAGGCCCCGCACAATGCTAGAGCAAGGAAAAAATAGCCATGATGGCTGTAGAGTTAACAGATGCCACTGACCGGTACCATCTTCTTAAAGAAGAAAACCGGGCGAAGGTGACGGGCCTGGAGAAGGCCCTGGTGGCTGCTAAGGAAGCCCGCTCCAAAATTAGAGCGACGAAGGAGGAGCTGAATCAAGCTGCAGATATCGTGTCTGGGAAGCCTTTCCTGTCGCGGACTAAGTTCCAAGATCCGAAGTATGCTCCTCTGGACCGGCTATGGAGTTCTGCGGATGCCTACATGGATCTGGCTGCAAGTGCTGCTGATGCGGCCGAGTACTTCAAGGATCAGAAAGGTCCTGAAGTGGAAAATCTGTTCTGGTCACAATTTCACGCTCCAGTCCGTCCGCTGCTGTTGAATGAGCGATTGGCCGAGTGGGCCGTGTTGGGGAACATTGCAGAAAACAAAAAAAATTCCTATGTTTCACCAAGATCAATCTATGGAGTCAACTAGCAATGAGAGGAGAGTGCATCTACATACCCTTGTAGATCGCGCGCGGAAGCGTTCAAGAGAACGGGGATGAGGGAGTCGTACTCGTCGTGAGCCAAATCACCGAAGATCCTAGCGCCGAACGGACGGCACCTCCACGTTCAACACACGTACGGTCATCGTGACGTCTCCTCCTTCTTGATCCAGCAAGGGGGAAGGAGAGTTTGATGAAGATCCAGCAGCACGACAGCGTCGTGGTGGATGCAGCAGTGCTTCACCGAGCTTCTGCGAGAGGGAGAGGTGTAGCAGGGGAAAGGGAGGCGCCAAGACTTCAGGGTCCGGCTGCCCTCCCTCCCCCCTTTATATAGGCCCCTTAGGGGTGCGCCGGCCCTAGGAGATGGGATCTCCTAGGGGGGGGGGCGGCCAATGGGGTGGAGTGCCCCCCAAGGCAAGTGGAGGCGCCCCCTCCCCTAGGGTTCCCAACCCTAGGCGCATGGGGGGCCCAAGGGGGGGCGCACCAGCCCACTATGGGCTGGTTCCCTCCCCACTTCAGCCCATGGGGCCCTCCGGGATGGGTGGCCCCACTCGGTGGACCCCCAGGACCCTTCCGGTGGTCCCGGTAGAATATCGTTGACCCCCGAAACTCTCCCGGTGGCCGAAACTGCACTTCCTATATATAATTCTTCACCTCCGGACCATTCCTGAACTCCTTGTGACGTCCGGGATCTCATCCGGGACTCCGAACAACTTACAAGTTACTGCATACTCATATCTCTACAACCCTAGCGTCACCGAACCTTAAGCGTGTAGACCCTACGGGTTCGGGAGACATGTAGACATGACCGACACAACTCTCCGGTCAATAACCAACAGCGGGATCTGGATACCCATGTTGGCTCCCACATGCTCCTCGATGATCTCATCGGATGAACCACGATGTCGAGGATTCAAGCAACCCCGTATACAATTCCCTTTGTCAATTGGTACGTTACTTGCCCGAGATTCGATCGTCGGTATCCCAGTACCTCGTTCAATCTCGTTACCGGCAAGTCACTTTACTCGTACCGTAATGCATGATCCCGTGACCAGACACTTGGTCACTTTGAGCTCATTATGATGATGCATTACCGAGTGGGCCCAGAGATACCTCTCTGTCATATGGAGTGACAAATCCCATTCTTGATCTGTGTCAACCCAACAGACACTTTCAGAGATACCCATAGTATACCTTTATAGTCACCTAGTTACGTTGTGACGTTTGGTACACCCAAACCACTCCTACGGTATTCAGGAGTTACACGATCTCATGGTTTAAGGAAAAGATACTTGACATTGGAAAAACTCTAGCAAACGAACTATACGATCTTGTGCTATGTTTAGGATTGGGTCTTGTCCATCACATCATTCTCCTAATGATGTGATCTCGTTATCAATGACATCCAATGTCCATAGTCAGGAAACCATGACTATCTATTGATCAACGAGCTAGTCAACTAGAGGCTTACTAGGGACATGGTGGTGTCTATGCATTTACACATGTATTACAATTTCCGGATAACACAATTATAGCATGAATAAAAGACAATTATCATGAACATGGAAATATAATAATAATCCTTTTATTATTGCCTCTAGGGCATATTTCCAACAGTCTCCCACTTGCACTAGAGTCAATAATCTAGTTACATTGTGATGAATCGAACACCCATAGAGTTCTGGTGTTGATCATGTTTTGCCCTAGGGAGAGGTTTAGTCAACGGATCGGCGACATTCAGATCCGTATGTACTTTACAAATATCTATGTCTCCATCTTGAACATTTTCACGAATGGAGTTGAAGCGACGCTTGATGTGCCTGGTCTTCTTGTGAAACCTGGGCTCCTTGGCAAGTGCAATAGCTCTAGTGTTGCCACAGAAGAGTTTGATCGGCCCCGACGCATTGGGTATGACTCCTAGGTCGGTGATGAACTCCTTCACCCAAATTGCTTCATGCGCTGCCTCCGAGGCTGCCATGTACTCCGCTTCACATGTAGATCCCGCCACGACGCTCTGCTTGCAGCTGCACCAGCTTACTGCTCCATCATTCAACATATACATGTATCCGGTTTGTGACTTAGAGTTGTCCAGATCTGTGTCGAAGCTAGCGTTGACGTAACCCTTTACGACGAGCTCTTCGTCACCTCCATAAACGAGAAACATGTCCTTAGTCCTTTTCAGGTACTTCAGGATATTCTTGAACGCTATCCAGTGTTCCTTGCCGGGATTACTTTGGTACCTACCTACCAAACTTACGGCAAGGTTTACATCAGGTCTGGTACACAGCATGGCATACATAATAGACCCTATGGCTGAGGCATAGGGGATGGCACTCATCTCTTCTATATCTTCTGCCGTGGTCGGACATTGAGCTGAGCTCAATTTCACACCTTGCAACACAGGCAAGAACCCCTTCTTAGACTGATCCATATTGAACATCTTCAATATCTTATCAAGGTATGTGCTTTGTGAAAGACCTATGAGGCGTCTTGATCTATCTCTATAGATCTTGATGCCTAATATATAAGCAGCTTCTCCAAGATCCTTCATTGAAAAACTCTTATTCAAGTAGGCCTTAATGTTGTCCAAAAGTTCTATATCATTTCCCATCAAAAGTATGTCATCTACATATAATATGAGAAATGCTACAGAGCTCCCACTCATCAAAGCGAATGTTCCAACTCCGAGATGCTTACACCAGCCCATAAATCGAGCGTTGGAGCTTGCACACCTTGTCGACATTCTTAGGATCGACAAAACCTTCCAGCTACATCATATACAATTCTTCCTTAAGGAAACCATTAAGGAATGCCATTTTGACGTCCATTTGCCATATCTCATAATCATAGAATGCGGCAATTGCTAACATGTCCCCGACGGACTTCAGCTTCGCTACGGGTGAGAAAGTCTCATCGTACTCAACCCCTTGAACTTGTCGATAACCCTTAGCGACAAGCCGAGCTTTATAGATGGTCACATTACCATCCACGTCTCTCTTCTTCTTAAATGTCCATTTATTTTCTATGGCTCGCCGCTCAACGGGCAAGTCAGTCAAAGTCCATACTTCGTTTTCATACATGGATCCTATCTCGGATTTCATGGCTTCCAGCCATTTGTCGGAATCCGGGCCCGCCATCGCTTCTTCATATTTCGAAGGTTCACTGTTGTCTAACACATGATTTCCAAGACAGGGTTGCCGTACCACTCTGGTGCGGAACGTGTCCTTGTGGACCTACGAAGTTCAGTAGCAACTTGATCTGAAGTTTCATGATCATCATCATTAACTTCCTCTCTAGTCGGTGCAGGCACCTCAGGAACATTTTTTTGAGTTGCGCCACTTTCCGGTTCAAGAGGTAATACTTCATCAAGTTCTACTTTCCTCCCACTTACTTCTTTTGAGAGAAACTCTTTCTCTAGAAAGGATCCATTCTTGGCAACAAAGATCTTGCCTTCGGATCTGAGGTAGAAGGTATACCCAATAGTTTCTTTAGGGTATCCTATGAAGACACATTTTTCCGACTTGGGTTCGAGCTTTTCAGGTTGAAGTTTCTTGACATAAGCATCGCATCCCCAAACTTTTAGAAACGACAGCTTAGGTTTCTTCCCAACCCATAATTCATACGGTGTCGTCTCAACGGATTTCGACGGAGCCCTATTTAAAGTGAATGCAGCAGTCTCTAAAGCATAGCCCCAAAATGATAGCGGTAAATCGGTAAGAGACATCATAGATGAAGGAAATATGCCCTAGAGGCAATAATAAAGTTATTATTTATTTCCTTATATCATGATAAATGTTTATTATTCATGCTAGAATTGTATTAACCGGAAACATAATACATGTGTGAATACATAGACAAACTAAGTGTCACTAGTATGCCTCTATTTGACTAGCTCGTTAATCAAAGATGATTATGTTTCCTAACCATGAACAAAGTGTTATTATTTGATTAACAAGGTCACATCATTAGTTGAATGATCTGATTGACATGACCCATTCCATTAGCTTAGCACCCAATCGTTTAGTATGTTGCTATTGCTTTCTTCATGACTTATACATGTTCCTATGAGTATGAGATTATGCAACTCCCATTTGCCGGAGGAACACTTTGTGTGCTACCAAACGTCACAACGCAACTGGGTGATTATAAAGGAGCTCTACAGGTGTCTCCAACGGTGGATGTTGGGTTGGCGTATTTCGAGAATAGGATTTGTCACTCCGATTGTCGGAGAGGTATCTCTGGGCCCTCTTGGTAATACACATCACATAAGCCTTGCAAGCATTGCAACTAATGAGTTAGTTGTGAGATGATGTATTACGGAACGAGTAAAGAGACTTGCCGGTAACGAGATTGAACTAGGTATTGGATACCGACGATCGAATCTCGGGCAAGTAACATACCGATGACAAAGGAAACAACGTATGTTGTTATGCGGTCTGACTGATAAAGATCTTCGTAGAATATGTAGGAGCCAATATGGGCATCCAGGTCCCGCTATTGGTTAGTGACCGGAGATGTGTCTCAGTCATGTCTACATTGTTCTCGAACCGTAGGGTCCGCACGCTTAACGTTACGATGACAGTTATTATGAGTTTATGCATTTTTATGTACCGAAGTTAGTTCGGAGTCCCGGATGTGATCATGGACATGACGAGGAGTCTCGAAATGGTAGAGACATAAAGATTGATATATTGGATGACTATATTCGGACACCGGAAGGGTTCCGGAGAAGTATCGGATAAAACCGGAGCACCGGGGGGTTACCGGAACCCTCGGGGGGTTAATGGGCCTCATGGGCCTAATGTGGAGAAGAGGAAGGGGCTGCCAGGGCAGGCCGTGCGCCCCCTCTCCCCTAATCCGAATTGAACTAGGAGGGAGGGGCGGCGCCCCCCCCCTTTCCTATTCTCCCTCCACCTCTCCTAGTTGGACAAGGATTGGGGGGGGAGTCCTACTCCCGGTAGGAGTAGGACTCCTCCTGCGCGCCTCCTAGGGCCGACCGCACCCTCTCCCCTTGGATCCTTTATATACGGGGGCAGGGGGCACCTCTAGACACACAAGTTGATCCATGTGATCGTTCCTTAGCCGTGTGCGGTGCCCCCTGCCACCATATTCCACCTCGATCATATCGTTGTAGTGCTTAGGCGAAGCCGTGCATCGGTAGAACATCATCATCGTCACCACGCCGTTGTGCTGACGGAACTCATCCCCGAATCTTTGCTGGATCGGAGCCCGGGGAGCGTCATCGAGCTGTACGTGTGCTAAGAACTCGGAGGTGCCGGAGTAACGGTGCTTGGATCGGTCGGATCGGGAAGACGTACGACTACTTCCTCTACGTTGCGTCAATGCTTCCGCTGTTGATCTATAAGGGTACGTAGATCACACTCTCCCCTCTCGTTGCTATGCATCACCATGATCTTGCGTGTGCGTAGGAAAATTTTGAAATTACTACGTTCCCCAACAGTGGCATCCGAGCCAGGTTTTATGGTTTGATGTTATATGCACGAGTAGAACACAAGTGAGTTGTGGGAGATATAAGTCATACTGCCTACTAGCATGTCATACTTTGGTTCGGCGGTATTGTTGGATGAAGCGGCCCGGACCGACATTACGCGTACGATTACGCGAGACCGGTTCTCCCGATGTGCTTTGCACATAGGTGGCTTGCGGGTGACTGTTTCTCCAACTTTAGTTGAACTGAGTGTGGCTACGCCCGGTCCTTGCGAAGGTTAAAATGGAGTCAAATTGACAAACTATCGTTGTGGTTTTGATGCGTAGGTAAGATTGGTTCTTGCTTAAGCCCGTAGCAGCCACGTAGAACTTGCAACAACAAAGTAGAGGACGTCTAACTTGTTTTTGCAGGGCATGTTGTGATGTGATATGGTCAAGACATGATGCTAAATTTTATTGTATGAGATGATCATGTTTTGTAACCGAGTTATCGGCAACTGGCATGAGCCATATGGTTGTCGCTTTATTGTATGCAATGCAATCGCGATGTAATGCTTTACTTTATCACTAAGCGGTAGCGATAGTCGTGGAAGCATAAGATTGGAGAGACGACAACAATGCTACGATGGAGATCAAGGTGTCGCGCCGGTGACGATGGTGATCATGACGGTGCTTCGGAGATGCAGATCACAGGCACAAGATGATGATGGCCATATCATATCACTTATATTGATTGCATGTGATGTTTATCTTTTATGCATCTTATCTTGCTTTGATTGACGGTAGCATTATAATATGATCTCTCACTAAATTATCAAGAAGTGTTCTCCCTGAGTATGCACCGTTGCGAAAGTTCTTCGTGCTGAGACACCACGTGATGATCGGGTGTGATAGGCTCTACGTTCAAATACAACAGGTGCAAAACAGTTGCACACGCGGAATACTCAGGATATACTTGACGAGCCATGCATATACAGATATGGCCTCGGAACACGGAGACCGAATGGTCGAGCGTGAATCATATAGTAGATATGATCAACATAGAGATGTTCACCAATGAAACTACTCCATCTCACGTGATGATCGGACATGGTTTAGTTGATTTGGATCACGTGATCACTTAGAGGATTAGAGGGATGTCTATCTAAGTGGGAGTTCTTAAGTAATTTGATTAATTGAACTTAAACTTATCATGAACTTAGTACCTGATAGTATCTTGCTCGTTTATGTTTGATTGTAGATAGATGGCTCGTGCTTTTGTTCCGTTGAATTTAATGCGTTCCTTGAGAAAGCAAAGCTGAAAGATGATGGTAGCAATTACACGGACTAGGTCCGTAACTTGAGGATTATCCTTATTGCTGCACAGAAGAATTACGTCCTGGAAGCACCACTGGGTGCCAGGCCTGCTGCTGGAGCAACACCAGATGTTATGAACGTTTGGCAGAGAAAAGATGATGACTACTCGATAGTTCAGTGTGCCATGCTTTACGGCTTAGAATCGGGACTTCAACGATGTTTTGAACGTCATGGAGCATATGAGATGTTCCAGGAGTTGAAGTTAATATTTCAAGCAAATGCCCGGATTGAGAGATATGAAGTCTCCAATAAGTTCTATAGCTGCAAAATGGAGGAGAACAGTTCTGTCAGTGAGCATATACTCAAAATATCTGGGTATAATAATCACTTGATTCAGATGGGAGTTAATCTTCCAGATGATTGCGTCATTGACAGAATTCTCCAATCACTGCCACCAAGCTACAAGAGCTTCGTGATGAACTATAATATGCAAGGGATGAACAAGACTATTCCCGAGCTCTTCGCGATGCTAAAAGCTGCGGAGGTAGAAATCAAAAAGGAGCATCAAGTGTTGATGGTCAACAAGACGACTAGTTTCAAGAAAAAGGGCAAAGGGAAGAAGAAGGGGAACTTCAAGAAGAACGGCAAGCAAATTGCTGCTCAAGAGAAGAAACCCAAGTCTGGACCTAAGCCTGAAACTGAGTGCTTCTACTGCAAGCAGACTGGTCACTGGAAGCGGAACTGCCCCAAGTATTTGGCGGATAAGAAGGATGGCAAGGTGAACAAAGGTATATGTGATATACATGTTATTGATGTGTACCTTACTAATGCTCGCAGTAGCACCTGGGTATTTGATACTGGTTCTGTTGCTAATATTTGCAACTCGAAACAGGGACTACGGATTAAGCGAAGATTGGCTAAGGACGAGGTGATGATGCGCGTGGGAAACGGTTCCAAAGTCGATGTGATCGCGGTCGGCATGCTACCTCTACATCTACCTTCGGGATTAGTATTAGACCTAAATAATTGTTATTTGGTGCCAGCATTGAACATGAACATTATATCTGGATCTTGTTTAATGTGAGACGGTTATTCATTTAAATTAGAGAATAATGGTTGTTCTATTTATATGAGTAATATTTTTTATGGTCATGCACCCTTGAAGAGTGGTCTATTCTTGTTGAATCTCGATAGTAGTGATACACATATTCATAATGTTGAAGCCAAAAGATGCAGAGTTGATAATGATAGTGCAACCTATTTGTGGCACTGCCGTTTAGGTCATATCGGTGTAAAGCGCATGAAAAAACTCCATATTGATGGACTTTTGGAACCACTTGATTATAAATCACTTGGTACTTGCGAACCGTGCCTCATGGGCAAGATGACTAAAACACCGTTCTCCGGTACTATGGAGAGAGCAACAGATTTGTTGGAAATCATACATACGGATGTATGTGGTCCGATGAATATTGAGGCTCGTGGCGGATATCGTTATTTTCTCACCTTCATAGATGACTTAAGCAGATATGGGTATATCTACTTAATGAAACACAAGTCTGAAACATTTTAAAAGTTCAAAGAATTTCAGAGTGAAGTTGAAAATCATCGTAACAAGAAAATAAAGTTTCTACGATCTGATCGTGGAGGAGAATATTTGAGTTACAAGTTTGGTGTACATTTGAAAAATTGTGGAATAGTTTCGCAACTCACGCCACCCGGAACACCACATCGTAATGGTGTGTCCGAACATCGTAATCATACTTTACTAGATATGGTGCGATCTATGATGTCTCTTACTGATTTACCACTATCGTTTTGGGGATACGCTCTAGAGACGGCCGCATTCACGTTAAATAGGGCACCATCAAAATCCGTTGAGACGACGCCTTATGAACGGTGGTTTGGCAAGAAACCAAAGTTGTCGTTTCTGAAAGTTTGGGGCTGCGATGCTTATGTGAAAAAACTTCAAACTGATGAGCTCGAACCGAAATCGGAGAAATGTGTCTTCATAGGATATCCAAAGGAAACTATTGGATACACCTTCTATCACAGATCCGAAGGCAAGACTTTTGTTGCTAAATTCGGAAACTTTCTGGAGAAGGAGTTTCTCTCGAAAGAAGTGAGTGGGAGGAATGTAGAACTTGATGAGGTAACTGTACCTGCTCCTTTATTGGAAAGTAGTACATCACAGAAAACTGTTTCTGCGACACCTACACCAATAAGTGAGGAAGTTAATGATAATGATCATGAAAC
The DNA here is from genome assembly GCF_002162155.2 of Triticum dicoccoides. Taxonomy (NCBI): domain Eukaryota; kingdom Viridiplantae; phylum Streptophyta; class Magnoliopsida; order Poales; family Poaceae; genus Triticum; species Triticum dicoccoides. Next base: position 713,652,918 of record NC_041388.1, on the reverse strand, counting down.
TTCAGAACAAGATACTACTGAACCTCGTAGATCAACCAGAGTGAGATCCACGCCAGAGTGGTACGGTAATCCAGTTCTGGAAGTCATGCTACTGGATCATGATGAACCTATGAACTATGAAGAAGCGATGGTGAGCCCAGATTCCGCAAAATGGCTTGAAGCCATGAAATCTGAGATGGGATCCATGTATGAGAACAAAATATGGACTTTGGTTGACTTGCCCGATGATCGGCAAGCAATTGAGAATAAATGGATTTTCAAGAAGAAGACTGACGCTGACGGTAATATTACTGTCTACAAAGCTCGACTTGTCGCAAAAGGTTTTTGACAAGTTTAAGGGGTTGACTACGATGAGACCTTCTCACCCCTAGAGATGCTTAAGTCTGTCCAAATCATGTTAGCAATTGCCGCATTTTATGATTATGAAATTTGGCAGATGGATGTCAAAACTGCATTCCTGAACGGATTTCTGGAAGAAGAGTTGTATATGATGCAACCGGAAGGTTTTGTCGATCCAAAGGGAGCTAACAAAGTGTGCAAACTCCAGCGTTCAATTTATGGACTGGTGCAAGCATCTCGGAGTTGGAATAAACGTTTTGATAGTGTGATCAAAGCATTTGGTTTTATACAGACTTTCGGAGAAGCCTGTATTTACAAGAAAGTGAGTGGGAGCTCTGTAGCGTTTCTGATATTATATGTGGATGACATATTACTAATTGGAAATGATATAGAATTTCTGGATAGCATAAAGGGATACTTGAATAAGAGTTTTTCAATGAAAGACCTCGGTGAAGCTGCTTACATATTAGGCATAAAGATCTATAGAGATAGATCAAGACGCTTAATTGGACTTTCACAAAGCACATACCTTGACAAGATTTTGAAAAAGTTCAAAATGGATCAAGCAAAGAAAGGGTTCTTGCCTGTGTTACAAGGTGTGAAGTTGAGTCAGACTCAATGCCCGACCACTGCAGAAGATAGAGAGAAAATGAAAGATGTTCCCTATGCTTCAGCCATAGGCTCTATCATGTATGCAATGCTATGTACCAGACCTGATGTGTGCCTTGCTATAAGCTTAGCAGGGAGGTATCAAAGTAATCCAGGAGTGGATCACTGGAAAGCGGTCAAGAACATCCTGAAATACCTGAAAAGGACTAAGGATATGTTTCTCGTATATGGAGGTGACAAAGAGCTCATCGTAAATGGTTACGTTGATGCAAGATTTGACACTGATCCGGATGATTCTAAATCGCAGACTGGATACGTGTTTACATTAAACGGTGGAGCTGTCAGTTGGTGCAGTTCTAAACAAAGCGTCGTAGCGGGATCTACATGTGAAGCGGAGTACATAGCTGCTTCGGAAGCAGCAAATGAAGGAGTCTGGATGAAGGAGTTCATATCCGATCTAGGTCTCATACCTAGTGCATCGGGTCCAATGAAAATCTTTTGTGACAATACTGGTGCAATTGCCTTGGCAAAGGAATCCAGATTTCACAAGAGAACCAAGCACATCAAGAGACGCTTCAATTCCATCCGGGATCTAGTCCAGGTGGGAGACATAGAGATTTGCAAGATACATACGGATCTGATTGTTGCAGACCCATTGACTAAGCTTCTTCCACGAGCAAAATATGATCAGCACCAAGACTCCATGGGTGTTAGAATCATTACTATGTAATCTAGATTATTGACTCTAGTGCAAGTGGGAGACTGAAGGAAATATGCCCTAGAGGCAATAATAAAGTTATTATTTATTTCCTTATATCATGATAAATGTTTATTATTCATGCTAGAATTGTATTAACCGGAAACATAATACATGTGTGAATACATAGACAAACTAAGTGTCACTAGTATGCCTCTACTTGACTAGCTCGTTAATCAAAGATGGTTATGTTTCCTAACCATGAACAAAGTGTTGTTATTTGATTAACGAGGTCACATCGTTAGTTGAATGATCTGATTGACATGACCCATTCCATTAGCTTAGCACCCGATCGTTTAGTATGTTGTTATTGCTTTCTTCATGACTTATACATGTTCCTATGACTATGAGATTATGCAACTCCCGTTTGCCGGAGGAACACTTTGTGTGCTACCAAACGTCACAAAGTAATTGGGTGATTATAAAGGAGCTCTACAGGTGTCTCCAATGGTAGATGTTGGGTTGGCGTATTTCGAGAATATGATTTGTCACTCCGATTGTAGGAGAGGTATCTCTGGGCCCTCTCGGTAATACACATCACATAAGCCTTGCAAGCATTGCAACTAATGAGTTAGTTGCGAGATGATGTATTACGGAACGAGTAAAGAGACTTGCTGGTAACGAGATTGAACTAGGTATTGGATACCGACGATCGAATCTCGGGCAAGTAACATATCGATGACAAAGGGAACAACGTATGTTGTTATGCGGTCTGACCGATAAAGATCTTCGTAGAATATGTAGGAGCCAATATGGGCATCCAGGTCCCGCTATTGGTTATTGACCGGAGATGTGTCTCAGTCATGTCTACATTGTTCTCGAACCGTAGGGTCCGCACGCTTAACGTTACGATGACAGTTATTATGAGTTTATGCATTTTGATGTACCGAAGTTAGTTCGGAGTCCCGGATGTGATCATGGACATGACGAGGAGTCTC